>NW_017685084.1:0-7050 GCF_001879085.1 Nicotiana attenuata | reverse complement strand
CCGGATATATTGGGAGCACTGAAGTTCCTCTGAGACACAAGCATTTGATTGCTCCAAGAGTCGTCGCTGCACACAAGTTTCTAGATTTCCTAAAGATAAGCAGGGGGGTCCATTACCCAGATTTGGAAGCTGGTTTTTCCACTCCGCAGTTTATATACCAGCAATACGGACACATAGGGGGGTTTAACAATCCAGAAAGCAAAATTTGCAGCAAAGGGAATCACCTAAAATGGGAAGAACACAGGTGCTTTGCTTTTATGGTGGTGTTTTTGGGTCTTCTAGTGTTTCCCAGGAAAGATAGGAATATCGATTTACGGATAGCTGGGGTCGTCAACATTTTGCTTACTCAGACCAAAAGCACCCTCGCACCCATGATAGTGTCTGAAATCTTCCGAGCTCTCACAGCCTGCAAAGCCGGAGGAGACTTTTTTGAAGGGTGCAACTTGCTGCTACAAATGTGGATGATTGAACAACTATGTCATCGTCCTCAATACATGAACTATGGGTCGATAGGGAAAAGCTGCATAGGGGAGTTTTATACAAGGGTCGACGGGTTTAGCATGCCAGAAGGGGTCACAGATTGGATATCACGTCTCCGCTCCGTCACTGCAAATCAAATAAAATGGACGTTCGGGTGGCTTCCTGTGGATGAAATCATATACATGCCAGTCGGGCCTCACTTCCTCCTGATGGGCCTCAGAAGTATCCAGCCTTATGCCCCATACCGGGTTTTGAGACAGTTAGGGAGATGTCAAATAGTGCCCAAGGATGAAGACCTTAGCCGCCATGTGGTCGAGATCCGTCCTGATGGACAGTTTCATGAAAAAGTAGTTCGCCATATTTGGTGTGAATGTCAATACCTAACAGCAAATACCCGAGTGCGTGATTCAACCCGAGGTGAAGTCTCGCCCGGTTACCTCGCTTGGTACAAAAGGGAAGTTGAGTTTGGAAGGCCAGCTAAAAGACCCCACCTCCAGGAGTTTGTCGAAGCATCACAAGAACAGTGGGAGTGGTTGGCAAAAGAGAATGAATATGGGGCCGCCATAAGCGAGTTAGAAGGGCAGATCAGAGATCAAGTTTGCTAGTGACGTGCAAGCCGCTGCAGATGAGGGTGAAAAGAAAAAGTTAGCCCAAGAAAATGAGATCCTCCGGGCCCAAATCCAGAAAATGAGAATAGCTGCTAGAAACCCGGAAAGGAGTCGAGCGGATGAAAGGCTTATAAGCAGTCTGAGAAAAAAAGTACTTGAGTGTCAAGATGACCTAGAAAAATCTGAGGCTAGTCTAGCAAAAGTCCGGGCCCAATTGGCAAAGAATGCAGAGGGGCGGGCACAGTTTATGCAACAAATGAAGAGAAAATATGAGGGGACAATTACCAATTTGAAGAGAAAGCTAACCACCCTTGAAAATGAGGCGGACAAACAGGCTAGGAATTTTAAAGCTGATAGGGAACATTGTTTTGATGGCTCAAATGGCAGAGGATATGCAACAGTTGCAAAATCAAAGCCATCATGACACTCAGGTGTTAGAAGCCCGGAATTAGCAAATCGGGCGCTTGCTTCAAGAAAAGGGTATTGTCCAAGAGAGGGTCAGGGCCATTGCCGACTACATCGTCATGAAATGCCAAGCACGTGAGGACATGACTCAAACCACTTTCTTCGCTGTAGTGATGACATTTGTCCGCCAGATAATGAGTGATTTGGAGCGGCTCCAAGGGGATCTCGCACGTAAGCCCGTGGGGAGGCCGAATGATGTCCCACGGGCCCCAGGAGTTGAAGCATTGATGTATTCATTATTTTTCATTTATCGAGCCTGTATTTCAGTTTGTTAGTTTAAAGTGTATTTTGAGTCTGTCCCTAGTATTAAAATTCCAAGAAAATGAGTAGTTTGAAGTCTTTTGTAATAGAAAAGTTTAGGAGTTTTATTAATGAAAATTGAAAATTCCCAAAAAAAAAATTGTTTTGCGCATTTATTTTCTTGAACTACGTAATGATCTGATTCACGTGGCGTCGTGATACGTAGGCAATCCTCATCGGATCCGGTCATGATTTTTTGTAAATAACTCAAATAAGAGAGGGATGTGAAAAGAAAACCCAAAAAGAAAGAGAGCCAAAGAAAAACCAGAAGAAAAACGAAAAGAGAGCAAGGAAAGAGATGGAAGAAAAGAGCGGAAAATGAGAATAGAAGCACAAGCCAAAGTGAAAGAAAAGAAAGTGGAGAAAGTAAGCAAAGCCGGGATGAAACATGCAACCGTTGCGAAACATGTAGAAACATATTTAACTGTATAGGTGCATCACACCCCAATGTGCGATTACCTATGTGTTATTTGCTCCAAACTGACCAGTTTGTTGTCTACTGTTAAGCCCAGGTTTTATAGTAAGGTGGTTGGTTTTGTGGTAGTCTGGCTTCGCATCCATACTTCACGAGGTCGAAAGGAAGCATTGAAATATCTTCGGAAATGACTCTGCCAACAGTTCCTATTGCGGATGAGAGTCCAATCTCGGGCATCCCAATTTCAGAATCGGCAGCTACCGAGGAAAATAGATTTCTGCGTCTCCGCATGACGAAAATATGGGACGCCTGGGCAAACGGAAAAGAACCACCAAGTGCAATCCCTGGATTTCCCGAGCTTTTTCCCAAGGCAAGTGGGACCTCCAACATTCCCATAAGCTATCCAAACACCCCACAGGGATATCCTACCATTTCTGCCAACTTTGTGAGAACACCTTCTGAGGCTCGCCCCCAGGTGTTAGCTTCAGGTGCGGCTTCAAACATATTCACTGCGCCACCTTGCTCAGCTACGGCACAACCTACCCTACCCAGGCCTAGCTTCGATCCATCCTCTTTGGAACCAACCCAGTTTGCTACTAGTGCTTATCCTCAGCCGCCTCGGTACGAGTTTACCGCAGGGAAGGAGAAAACTGCAAAGACCCCTGAACAAGAGGAGATTACAAGAAAGATGAGAAGCATGGAGCAAAGTCTCAAGAATATACAAGGTCTGAGTGGGCAAAAGAGCGTATCTTACGCTGACCTGTGCATGTTCCCGCACGTACATCTACCCTTGGGTTTCAAAACCCTGAAGTTTGAGAAATATGACGAGCATGAGATCCCCTTGCCCACCTCAAAAGATACTGCAACCAACTGCGGGGAGCGGGCGGAAAAGATGAGTTGCTCATGGCTTACTTTGGAGAAAGTTTGGTCGGCATTGCTTCGAAATGGTATATGGATCAGGATATATCTCGCTGGCACATCTGGGATGACCTGGCCCGGGACTTTGTGAGGCAGTTCCAATACAACATCGACATCGCTCCTGACAGGAATTCATTGTCAAACCGAAAGAAGAAGTCCTCGGAAAGCTTCCGAGAGTATGCTGTCAAGTGGCACGAACAAGCTGCCAGAGTTCAACCTCCCATGGACGAAACAGAGATGGTCAGTGTCTTCCTTCAAGCCCAAAAGGCCGATTATTATCAAAACATGATGTCTGCGATGGGTAAGCCGTTCGCCAAAGCCATCAAAATCGGTGAAATGGTTGAAAATGGGTTGAAAACAGGACGGATCTTGAGTCAGTCTGCTATAAGGGACACCTCCCAAGCAATCCAAGGCGGGTCTGGAGGAATGGCAAATCGAAAGAAAAAGGAAGAAACAGCAATGGCCACTTCGAGTGCAAGAAAACCCCGTCCACCCAAATCTCTTTTCTCCGAAAGAACCCCAAACACTACTATCCCCACCAAGATGTGGCTTATGCTCCTCAGCCATACATAGTGATGAATGCCCAACCCTATGTCAGGCCACAACAACAATTTAACCAGAACAGAGCTCCATTTCCCAGAAATCAACCTCCTTACCAAGCTCACTACAATCCCCGACCTCCACAGAACAACTTCCATACTCGGGGACCACCCAAGAAAACAAATTTCACACTCATTGGTGAGTTCTATTCTAGCCTATTCCCCAAATTAGTCCAAATGGGTTTGTTGCAACCCGTACCCCCGAACAGGCAAAACCCAGAATCACCATCTTACCAACATGGCACCCGGTGTGCCAATCATTCAGGGGCAGAAGGGCATGATATAGATAATTGTTGGACCTTGAAGAGGGCTGTGGAAGATTTGATTAAACAAAAGAGAATAGTGCTAAGGGACGAAGATATTCCTAATGTAACCAATAATCCACTACCGGCTCACAACAACGGGCCGGTTATTGGACTGATCTGTGAGGACAGAGAGTTCAACCCAGCTCTAAAAGCCATCATTGCCATAGCCGACGTGGAAAAGAAACCAAAAGATGTCCCGAAAAAAGACAAGAGGAGAAAAAGAGCAAAACCACCCCTCAGAAGACGATAAAGAAAGTGGAAGTTAAAACTGGGGCAGCGCCCTCCAAAGATGTCGTTCTCTATATCCCTCAAGGCTACAAGAAAGAACAGATGTCATTTACTCCTCCTAGGAGGTTTGAGCTAAACAAGGGAGCTCAAATGTATGTGCCCAAGGGGACCTACGTGGTGCGGGGGCCGATAATTCCACCAAGGCTGAATGAGCCTGTGGTTATCGGCCGCGCGCCACAAAGGTCCATGACAGATCCCACTGTTGTGCCATGAAACTATATCAAATCAGTAGTAACTTACAAAGGCAAAGAGATCTCGGGAGAAATTATGGAGAATAACCCGACTGAGAAGTACCTTAATTTGGAGGAAGTGAATAATGCCACAAAGAAGCGTTTCCCGCCCAAGAAGCCGGTGAGTGCTGAAGAAGCGGAAGCATTCTTCCAAAAAATGAAAATGGCAGACTACGAGATAATCAACCAGCTCCGAAAGTCTCCTGCCCAAGTCTCTCTTTTGTCTCTATTGATGAACTCAATTGAACATCAAAAAGTGTTGATCAAAACTCTCAACGAAGCATATGTACCCATTGAAACCATTGTAGAATAGTTGGAGAGGATGGCAGAAAGGTTCTTTGCAATCAATCAAATCTCTTTCAGCAAGAATGATTTGCCCCCGGAAAGGGCCGCACACAACAAAGCCCTTCACTTGGTAGTGAAATGCGAAGGGTATTATGTGAAAAGGGTCATGCTAGATAGTGGTTCTGGGATAGATATTTTCCCACTCTCAACTCTGCAGCATATGGAAATCGGCACTGAGAGAACCAGACCCAACAATATCTGTGTGCGTGCTTTTGACGGCATAAAGAGAGATACAATAGGCGAGATTGATCTGATTCTGACTATCGGCCCGGTGGACTTCGAAGTGACCTTCCAAGTTTTGGACATGGATACTTCCTATAATTTCCTCTTGGGAAGACCATGGATTCACACAGCAGGGGTTGTGCCTTCGACTCTCCACCAGATGGTGAAATTCGAACATGAAGATCAGGAGATTGTAGCTCACAGGGAAGATGAGCAGCCGATCTACCAGGACCCGTCAGTCCCGTGTCTTGAAGCTAGAGAAGGAAGTGAACATATAGTTTATCAGGCTTTTGAAGTGGTGGTCGCGGACCAATCTGAAGAGGGAAAACCCTGCCCCCAACCCTTTCTTTCAAATGCATCAATTATGGTGGCCAAAGAAATGATCAGACATGGATACAAACCCGGGAAGGGGCTCGGGACTTCACTGCATGGAATTATTGAACCTATCACCTTGACTGCCTGTGAGAAGTTCTTTGGGGTAGGTTTCCAACCCACATCAGCTGATGGAAAATGCGTAGATGAAAGAAAGAACAATGGTTGGGTCTTGCCTCAGCTGATTCCACATCTTTATGAAACCTTTGTCAGGCCCAAGTACAATGAGGATGAGGAAGATGAGGCCTTCACGGCCGAGGAAATCGAAGAAACCTGTGGGATATGAGGCAGATGCTCTATGAAATCCACATGGTCCAACCAGGGGAAGGCTCAAGCACCGTTGAGGTGCTATACATGGGACCTAGTGCCAAACTGCAAAATTGGAAGGCTACTCCGTTCCCAATCAGGCAGGAATCCCGATAGACCAGTCCTGCCACCCTTTCTACATCACGAGTTATTTCAGGGTGTAACTCGGATGTTTCTTTAGTTTCATGCCTTTAATTTCCCAATGTAAACCCTGTTATCTTCAAATTCAAAGAAATGAAATCAATATTTCATCGTTCATCTCTCTACTCTCTCTGATTGTTGTTATTTTTCTTCTTACAGTTCTAATAATGCGGCTTTAAATAACATGACATACTTACGGACTTCATGCCCAGATTCAAATACGCTGTCTAATTGTGATATAATGAACCAAGAACCGGAATATGATGAAGAAGAGGCTTTTAGGGAAATAAATGGAGAATTGGAACAATTTGAGAATAAACCTAAGCCGAACTTAAATGATACTGAGCCGGTTAACTTGGGTAGTTCTGAAGAAGTCAGGGAAACCAAGATAAGCATTCACACAGATGAAAAAACTCGGGATGCATTGATCCAACTCTTGTTTGAGTTTAAAGATGTGTTTGCTTGGTCATACGATGACATGCCAGGACTGAGTGTCGATTTGGTGGTTCACAAGTTGCCAACTTACCCCGACCATCCCCCTATCCAACAAAAGCAAAGAAAGTTTAAAACCGATATCAGTGACAAGATTAAAGAAGAGGTCATAAAATAGTTAAAAGCAGGAGTGATCCGAGTCGTTCGATACACCACATGGTTAGCCAATGTAGTTCCAGTGCCAAAGAAAGACGGGAAAACCCGAGTGTGTGAGGATTACAGAGATCTGAACAAAGCAAGTCCTAAGGATAATTTCCCGTTGCCGAACATCCACATCCTTGTTGATAACTACGCCAAACATGAGATACAGTCCTTCGTGGATTGTTATGCAGGATATCACCAGGTGTTGATGGATGAAGAGGATGCAGAAAAGATAGCTTTTACCACACCTTGGGGCACGTACTGTTACAGGGTCATGCCGTTTGGTTTGAAAAACGTCGGCACAACCTACATGAGGGCCATGACTGCCATTTTTCATGATATGATGCACCAAGAGATAGAGGTGTATGTGGATGATGTGATTATCAAATCCAAGACTCAGGACGACCATGTTCGGGACTTGAG
>NW_017685083.1:6416-7050 GCF_001879085.1 Nicotiana attenuata | reverse complement strand
TTTGTGAGTTTTTTTTATTTTGTAAAACCCTAATTACTAATTAATCTGAAAATATGTAAAATTAAAACCCTAAATGCAATGCATATAGTTTTTGATTTTTATAACATGCACACATAAATGCCAATAATTAACAGAAAATGCCACAAAATCCTAAGAAATTGCAAATAATAAAGAAATTATTTGTTTTGAAACTATGGGAGTAATTCATATAGGGCAAAAATCACGTGCTCACAGCTGCCCCTCTTTGTTCGGAAACACGAAGAGTTTTCGTGCAAAGATAAGTGAGCAAATATGAGCGATTTTTGCCCGTTTGAATACTCCGTGTGAAGCATTTTTGAAAAGATTTGACCGCACCCTGCTTCTGAGGTTGCCTACATATCCTTGGCTACAAAAGGAATCAGGTCAGTGTAGTTCAGGAAGGCCTGGTAGCTGGGACTACCATGAAGCTGTGATTTCACTGTTGCTGTTGCTGCTGCTACTGCTTACTGAACCCCCTTATTACACCATGTCAAAAATAAAAGAAACTAGACTAAGCTATGATCTATGAATTACAAAAGATCCTATCTATATCTTCAAACTTGCTCTTGTGGTCCTTGTTGCATTGTTGACTTGTATTCTTCTGGTGGAATTCTTT
>NW_017685083.1:0-3308 GCF_001879085.1 Nicotiana attenuata | reverse complement strand
CTTTGGACCGTAATGTAGGCTTTTGGATAGGGTTAGAAAGAAAGGGTATCAAAGGCTCAAAACAATTCAACATGGATTCAGAATTACAACTTTCGGAATCAGATTTCTCACAACAACCACAACTTCTGCCCCAGTTTTTTTCTTGGGGACTTTTGGATTTTTATTTCGGTGTGACTGAACCTCAGAGAGAGGCTGCCTACGTACCCTTTCGGGATCAAGTCAAACGTAGTTCATGTCATAGAAATTACTTGTTGTTGCAATCTTTCCTTTTCTTCTACTTTTTCTTTTCCTTCTTTTTGATTCTTTTCTTTTCCTTCTCTTTTCTTTTCTTTTCTTTTTCTTTTCTCTTCTTTTTTCCTTTTCTTTTCTTTTCTCTTCTTTTTTTCTTTTCTTTTCTTTTTCTTTTCTCTTTTTTTTTTTCTTTTTTACTGTTTTTCTCTTGTTTCTCCACTTACTTTCCCCGATCGAGCTTACGAGTTTTATTATTGATTCCGAAAGAGGGGTATGCAAGAAAATAACCGAGGCTCAAAGGGGTAACAAAGGATAAAGTGTTTGGATAGCAGAACAAAATGCCTTCGTCATTTCAATCTCCAAAACATGCCAAGTACAAACTACACAATTAAACAAGCTGAGGAAAACATAGGTAACATTTTTTGATTGCACCAGAATTACTAACCATATCCACACATTTGCCTTCTGCATTTGTCAATTACCCAGCACCATTTGGACAACAATCTCGGTACCATGAGCGGCCCCCGGTAGACTTGGGGCAAACTTGCCTTTGGTTTCAAGCCGATGTGGCATGATGCATTTCCCCAGTATTTCTTTATGTTCCGTCTGACCCAGTTTCACACAATTTGGGCTCGAAGAGATTTCAAAATCCCTCGACTGTCCTTACATCTTCAACATTATTTTATTGCTTCATTACTAATCTGACTTTTAATACCAGACTGAGAATTATGCGTGCATGTCATGTCACCAGAGCCAGCATGAAAAGAATTGCAAAAGGAGAAAGGAACCAGATAAAATGACTAGAAATGGCGGGAAACAGAGAATTGCATTAGACTGACGGTGAAAGGGTTTAAACAACGAAACAAGCAAACTAGACTAGAGTTACAACCCTTAAACAAACCTAAACAGCACTACACAAGCTACTACGACGAGACAAACAAGACAAAATGAAAGGATAGAAGGGTTTGAGTCACAAGACAATATCCGGATTACAACCCTGAAATAACCCGGACAACAGAAATGACAACAAAATAAACTACCAAAACTCCAAGAGATGGAGCGTCTTCCCAATTACCAAGTACGGCGTCTTAGCCACTGAATTTCACACCAACATTGCTGGAGTTTTCACAAGACTTCATCACGTTG
This sequence comes from Nicotiana attenuata, assembly GCF_001879085.1. NCBI lineage: Eukaryota > Viridiplantae > Streptophyta > Magnoliopsida > Solanales > Solanaceae > Nicotiana > Nicotiana attenuata. The sequence continues at coordinate 1,931 of NW_017685083.1, read as the reverse complement.
TTCTGAGCGAACTGCTTCTGGGCTTCTTCTACCGGCTCATTCTCACAATCAATCATACCCACCATATGCGTCTCATTGTGCACAGGAGATGGATCTTGGCCAGTGTTTGTTGCATCTGGATTTTGCACGACGATGTCGCCTGCATCAATAAGCTTTTGAATTGCATTCTTCAGATTCCAACATTTCTCTATGTCGTGCCCAGGGCACCTGAGCAGTATGCGCACTGTTGAGAATCGAACTTCTTTGGAGGAGGGTTCGACACTTTTATCTGAATCGGCTTCAACATGTCCAGTGTCCATAACCGCTGAAACAGACTGGTGTATGATTCTCCCAACGGAGTGAAGGCTTTCTTCTTTCGTAACCTCTCATTCTTAAATGCCGGATTGGGCCGAAAACCTGATTCGGGGTGTTTTTGGGAAGCTCGCGGGGGTATATGGGCATTATTTTGAGCTGGGTACTGTGATGTGCGACTTTGGGATTTCTGTGGAGAGAAGTAGCATCGGGGTGGGTCCTCTAGTGCATGAGGACGATGTCGAGGCTGGAAGTGTTGATCAGGAAAACCTATCGGATCGTCTTTTCCATTCCTCTTTCTCCCAACCAAGCTTACTGGAACGTTCTGAATGGCTTTCGAACAACTCACGATTTTGCCTGACTTGATTCCTTCTTCCACTAGCTCCCCCATTTTTAACACATCATTGAAAGGCTTTCCTAGGGCCGGGATCAAATGACTGTAGTAAGTGGGTCCCTGGGCCTGTAGAAAAAGCTTAACCATTTCTTCTTCGCTGATCGAGGGACTGACTCGAGCAGCTTGCTCCCTCCATCTGAGCCCAAACTCATTAAAGCTTTCCTCCGGCCTCTTTTCCATCTTAGATAGCGAGGAGCGGTCTAAGGTAACCTTCGATTTGCACTGAAAGTATCGGACAAAGTCTTCAGCCATGTCACCCAATGTAAGCCACTCATCGACATTTTGACGACCATGCCAGTCCAAAGCTGCCCCAGTTAGGCTTTTACTGAAATATGCCATCATCACGTCATCTTTCTCTCCAACAATCCTCATTTCGTTGCAATAGACCCTCAGGTGGGCTACCGGATCTCCACGCCCATCATACAAGTTAAATTTTGGTACTTTGAATCCTGCGGACAGGCGGGCGTCATGTGGCACAATCAGTTCTTTGCGAGTCATGCTACCCTGGCCTCCCACTCTTCGCTTGTCCCTTAAGGACAGTTCTATGCTTTTCAGCTTCCTGGCCGTCTCATCTTGTCCTTCTCTTCCTGTAACCTTTTCATTTCTAGCATGGAGCTCATCCCGGGAGCTCTTCTTGTATGAATCAAGGACCCTGTGGGCAACCTCTGGAGGGTGAAATTGGGCATTACGAGCTTTGAATGGGTGTTCATTGTTTGGGGTAATGGATATGACAGGAGGGCAATTTTGGGGAGTAGTAACTAAAGGATGAGCGATAGAGCTACTAGGGTAGTTGGGACGAGTGTGATAAGCGGGTGTGTCTAGAGAATATGGAGGATCATCTGGTATTGTGTTGGGAGTTTGGGTAAGGGTAGCATCCGGGAAAATTGGTGGTGGCGGGGGTGGCGCCTTCCCAGTCATCCAGGCTTGATACATGTCTGTCATGTGTTGTCTCAGCATCCGCACCTCTTCAGCCAACCCATTATCCCGTTCCACAAACTGCACTATATCAACCAACTCAGTTCTCTTGTTGTTTGCCATTGCCTTTTGTCCTTGTGTTGTAAAGAAGAGTTACCACTTTCAAACCACAAACCAACCACCTTTCTGGAATGACATGACAAAATGAAACCATCACGTTAGCGTTAGGGCATTTAACACATTGGTACTCGCACATTTGGGGAGTGAATGCACCTAGGCAGTTAACAGTTCCTATTATGCTTTTGATCGGTCGCATGCGTCATCCCGGCCT
>NW_017685082.1:3542-7050 GCF_001879085.1 Nicotiana attenuata | reverse complement strand
GCCAACAGCCTCAGGCCCAGCTCCTCCCTTTCCTTCTACGCGTTCGAGACTGACCCTTCGCGTTCGCGTAGGTTCCTCAAGCATTTCTCCGCGTTCGCGACCACTGTGTCGCGTTCGCGATGAGTAAAATCTCAGCCCCAAAATATCCTTCTTCGCGAACGCGGAATACCCTTCGCGTTCGCGAAGGAGGAAACCAGACACCAGCACGAGTATCAGCAATTTAGCCAAATTTGGTCCGAAACCACCCCGAAATACACCCGAGCCCCCCTAGACCCCGTCCAATCACACCGACTCGTTCCAAAATGCAATACAAACTTAGTCGAAGCCTCAAACCACGTCAAACAATATCGAAATCATGAATCGCACCCAAATTCAAGCTTAATGAACTTTAGAACTTCAAGCTTCTACATTCGATGTTGAAACCTATCAAATCATGTCCGATTGACCTCAAATTTTGCACACAAGTCACATTTGACATTACAGACCTACTCCAACTTCTAGAATCGGAAATTCAAACCCGATATCAAAAATTCCACTCCCAGCCAAACTTCCCAAAAACTTTCAAACTTCCAACTTTTGCCAAATGACCTACGGACCTCCAAATCCACATTCGGACGTGCTCCTAAGACCAGAATCACCATACGGAGCTATTCCCAGACTCAGAATCCCAACTTACATCGATAACATTGAAATACACTTCAACCCAAATTCATGAAATTCTTCCAAAAATGCCCACTTTCCAGAATAAGCGTCGTGACGCTCCCGGGTGATCCAAAACCCGATCCGGACATACGCCCAAGTCCAAAATCATCATACAAACCTATTGGAATATTCAAATCACGATTCTGAGGTCATTTTCTCAAAAGTCCAACCTTATTCAATTCTTCTAACTTAAAGCTTCCTAAATGAGAATTTTTCTTTCCAAGTCAACTCCGAACTTCCCGAAATTCAAATCCGATCACACGCACAAGTCACAATACCTGAAGTGAATCTACTCAAGGCCTCAAACTGCCGAACGATGCTCTAGAGATCAAAACGACGGGTCAGGTCATTACAAGCAATTATCAACAAAAATTGCCCCACTACACTTACGTGTAGTAACTTCTTTTGAGAAGTTTTTCATCTGATCTCTTCAACAAAAAGGATGGGTCGGGTCCACCCACATGGAGCGACCCCATGACCTAGACCAACATCTAACTTCTCTCACTTCACTCATGGTGGGCTAGACCCAAATCATTATCATGTTAATAATACACATAATTCATACAAATAAATAGTTTGTGCGACCTGCAAGTATCAAGAGCTATAATATATTTCAAACCGATTAAGGTTATTTAAAATCTCTATGTAGAAATTCATCACATTCGAAAAGGATTTACTACTAACATGAGGATCTTATTACTCGCCATACCCCATACATCACCTGCTATTCCAGTAGCTAGTTATTCGATCCCTCATCCCTGAAAGAGGTGAACTCGAGTTCATGTTTAACTTGGTATACATAATTACACTTGTTACCCCATGGTAAGTGTAATGGTCGACCTATGAATACAAATTATATTATTTATTTTAGTTGTCTTCCCTTTCTACTCAAACTATCTGTCCCAGATCAATTGCTTTCCTAAACATGTACTGTATTGCCGAATCACTCATGGTTATTAATGACATGCTAAAGTAGAAACATCTATTGGTACTTCAAGAAATAGTAAAAGGTCAAAGGGTATTTCAATAAAAGTTAATATAACTTTTGGGGATCTCACACAATGAAAAAATAGGGACCAATTCTTCCATTATCCCATTGGTTGTTAGCACACATGGTATGAAACACGTGTTACGGTGTTCTCACCATATATTAATGTGTGTCTAGTTGTTTTACTCATTCAACACTGTACAGACCTTGGTCAAGACACTTACAAATGTCTTTAACTCGAATTTCTCATTTCAATAATCCTCATTCATCTTCTTCGAGAAACTCACAATCTGGTTTACAGAACAAGCCATAAATGAATGATGCAATTCGTAAGTCTGTTGTCAAGATCGACTTTTAAAAGTGAAATGTGACCTCGCACTATTCAAGGTTCTATAAGGTCCCATCTCTTCACGATTCTCAACGTAAGAGGTGATTGCTCGTGTAAGAGAGTCAATCTTGCGACTTGTTCGACACACTTTATCAATAAAATATCATCATATACATGCTAGATATGAACATAAATTCAATAGTCAAATATTGATGAGCATATAATAATAATTACGTCATTTTACAATATATAAACATGGTCATATCCTTTGCAAATCTAGAGCCATAATATGTTTCTCAAGCAGGTCTCTAGATATCGCCTTTGTAAATGTCACGGCCGAATTTCCAACCCGGTCGTGATGGCGCCTCTCGGAAGACAAGGCCAGCCAACTAACCCAAATCGTCTCTTTAACAATTATTAAATATAAATGAATAGATAAATACAGCTTAACGACAATAATAACCAGTATTTACAACCCAACACAACCCGACCGGGGTGTCACAAGTCACGAGCATCTAAAGAAGTCTGAACACGACTACAGGGTCAATAATATATAAAATAAAATCTGGAATCAAAAGACGAAGTCCGGTACCGCGAACGCTGGCGGTCACCTTGCTCAGCTACAATGGTAATACCTTCGTTTAGCTAATAACCCGCTACTGGGTGAACAATACCTGCAACTGCACGCGAGGTGCAGGGAGTAAAGTGAGTACTCCAACACAGTAAGCAATAAAAGTGAATAACGACTGAGAATATAAAATCCCACACAGGCACAGATAATGCTATCTCAAACAGTAAAATCAAAGAAACAGTAGGAACCAGTGAAACATAGCAAGAAATTCTCTTTGAAAATAATTAATAAAACAAGTATGCTCAAGTATGGTCAGTCATTGTTACCTGACTGGTCAGCCATTGTTACCTGACCCAACGCGTATTTCAGTGCCATTGTTACCACTGGTCAGCCATTGTTACCTGACTGGTCAGTCATTGTTACCTGACCAAAACACGTGTGACAGTGTCATTGTTACCACTGTCCAATTCTAAATGGGTACCCGCGCTCACTATGGGTGTGCAGCCTCCGGAGGGGCTCCTACGGCCCAAGCGCTATATCATCATAAGGCCTGAAAGCCTGAACATATCAACATAAGGCCTGAAAGCCTTCTCACAATACACTCGAGGCCTGAAAGCCTCCTCACATATCACTCGAGGCCTGAAAGCCTCCTCACATATCACTCCTCACATATGGCCCTCGGCCTCAATCAGTCCAAATATAATCATAAGCCCCTCAGGCATTAGTAAAGACAATAATGCTCAGCTCAAACAATAGTTCAGATATCAGTTTAAAACTCCAAGTTTGAGTAAATATGTCTGAGTTCAAGAAACAGTGTAAATCACATGGACTGAGTTCAAATAATATTTCAAACAGTGAGGAAAACAGTGATGATAGTTCATAAAGAGTTCAAACAGTCGGCAATAAGCCCCAAATATGG
>NW_017685082.1:0-766 GCF_001879085.1 Nicotiana attenuata | reverse complement strand
TACTCAAATACACGAAAAACTGACTCAAACGAAGAGTTGTACCTCAAGCTCATTAGTACCATCACCACACAAGGCTGAGACCCCGTCTCACATCATAGAAATAAAACACCTGAATCTACCCCGAAAGGTCATATCTCCACGTGGCCTCGCCATAATGCACGATTCTATCCAAACACTGTTACCCATGAAACATCTCAGGTCACTATGCTCAAAATCAATAGCCACGCACAATTTGACGTCTGAAACCCAAGCAATTCATTACACCCACGGTGAAACAAATAACATACGACACGCAACCCGATAGGTCATAACCAACACTCCATTTACCGAGCTACATCCAATTACTCTTCCCGCTCGACTTTCACTATTAATCCCCAATAGAACCGCACCACAGGTTCCCATAATCAACAAATCCTAACGTCTCACAACATAAAATAACAACTCAAGCTGAATACGTAGCCACATCGGCCTGCCAACGAACTCATTACCAAGGAAGCCTGAAGCTGCTCCTTCCACTACTATAACTCCTGCCGGAGCCGTACGATACGGTGGCCGGCACCAAATCAATATCGAAATCCACAACCTCGCCCGGCGACATGCCCGTCTACAAGAAACGCATCCGAAAAGTCCCTCAATACCGGAACTGAATCAATGGTAGAAACCTCTGCACTGACATCCGCCATGAAGGCCCAATTAAGAAAAGCAATCCTTCCCAACCGTCCGTTGGTCTTCAGAATACAAACCACTCTGCTAGAACATAACCCGA
>NW_017685081.1:2529-7051 GCF_001879085.1 Nicotiana attenuata | reverse complement strand
ACTTGTAAATGATATCCTGAGGGTTTGAAACCCCGGATTTGCACATTATAGTGCTGTGTTGAGGTGACTTGCACGCCGGACATGAGCGTGGGGTAGAGCACCGTTGGGGATTGTGACTTGGTCCGTCCCGGTTGTTGATGTTACTGCTTAATTGACTGAGACTTACTTGATGCTATCATGATTTGGGTTGATTGCCATGTGTTAGGCTTCGTGCCGATTATTTGAATCCTTCGGGGATTGGTATCACTATTTTTGCATTACTTTGCATATCATTTGATCTCGGTCCAGGGTTTTGATACGATTTTGCAAACTCAGCCATTTTTCCAAGATTTGAAAACTTGAACAATATTTTTATTGACGTTTTTGAGCTAAGAACCATTACTTCAATATTGCCCAAGTGGCTTATGTGCATTTCTGGACTGAGCAAGGATCGGGCTGCGCGCCGCAGCAGTGACTTGAAACAGTGGTAACATGACACTGTATGATGTGACTTGAAACAGTAGTAACAATGACACTGTATGATGTGACTTGAAACAGTGGTAACAATGACACTGTATGATGTAAATTGGTCAGGTAACAATGACTGACCGGTCAGGTAACAATGACTGACCAGGAATGTGATTGACGCCACGAGATGGCTTGATATTGCGCTTGGGCTGTAGGAGCCCCTCCGGAGTCTGTACACACCCCCAGTGAGCGCCGTCGACGTTAAATACATGGTTGGCTCGGACTGCACGCCGCAGTGGGTACCTGAGTGTATCGGTCATATGCATTGCATTGCATTCATACATTGGTTCCTGTTTGTACTACGTGTCATGACATTCAGCACTCTCATATCACTGGCATCCATGCTAATTCTTGTACTATTTACCAGACGCCCTGGTGTTAATTGTTTGTGGAGTGCTGTGCCCGAGGGGCTGACTTATGTGCGGACTTGCACTATCTAATTACGCATTCATTTGCTTGACTGTTGGAAAAAGATGTTTTCAAAAGAGGTTTTAAACTGAGCCAGATATTTTCTAAAGGATTTTCACGGTTTTACTGTTTTCTCAAAGAGTTGTACTGTCCTATATAGCATGATGGAGTGCTCTTACGTGATTTCTTGCCTCTCAGTTATTATTTACTCTTATTACCACTGAGTTGGAAGTACTCACTTTACTCCCTGCACCTCGCGTGCAGTTGCAGGTATTGTTCACCCGGTAGCGGGTTATTAGCTGATTGAAGGTAGGGCTATTGTAGCTGAGCAAGGTGACCGCCAGCGTTCGCGGCACCGGATGTTGTCTTTTGATTTTCCAGAATTTTTTCTTTATATATTATTATTGGCCCTGTAGTTGTGTTCAGGTTTCTTTAGATGCTCGTGACTTGTGACACCCCGGTCGGGTTGTATTGGGTTGTACATACTGGTTATTATTGTCGTTAAGCTATATTCACCTATTCGTTTATGTTTAATAAATGTTAAAGAGACGATTTGGGTTAGTTGGCTGGCCTTGTCTTCACGAGAGGCGCCATCACGACCGGGTTTGGAAATTGGGTCGTGACAAGTTGGTATCAGAGCCTAGGTTACTAGGTCTTACGAGTCATGAGCTGGTTTAGTAGAGTCTCGCGGATTGGTACGGAGACGTCTGTATTTATCCTCGAGAGGCTGCAGAACCTTTAGGAAAACTTCACATTCTTCAATTCTTATCGTGCGTCCTTGATTCAGCTTGAAAAGAAACTCTTGAAATTCCTTCCGCGCGTTTGTATGCGCACCTTAGCGCTCAGTGTCAGATGTGCCTTGATGGCTTGTGATTCCCCAATCAAAGGGCGAGATGTAATCTCTGTGAGTTTGATGTTGGGCCAGTCTGGAGGACTTGAGGCCGGATTTTGCCTATGGCTTGAGCACTGAGGTGCTGATCGTGTGAGCAAGTGTTTTGAACTTATATGTTCGGTATCGTCCCTATTAGCTGGAATGGCGGTTTGGTATTCATGTGATGAGTATGTTAGTACTGCGAGATGTATCTATATGACTTGATAGTGACGAAGAAGTCTGCTGGATAATAGATGAACGGATAAGTGTTCCATTCCTATTGTGATTTGTGTGTAGCCCAAATTATGGGCGCGTGAAGGATATTTTCGTGTCTCCTAGTTGGAAAGTAAAGTGCAATACATGTGGCGGTATGAGTTCAGACTCAGGAAGACTAAATTGACTGTGTAACGTATATGATGGTGGAAGGTATGCTGAACTACTAAATTGAGGCGAAGCAGGTGGTTATCTCCTGTGGAGTGTTCTTAAGTGGTATGATCCTTATGCGTATGTTAAAAGATCTCATGTGTAATTGAAGGGTACGTGTTGAAATTTGAGAATTCGGGTCGCTTAAGAGAGTAGACTCAACTGAGGTGGGAATGAATGCGAGGTTTGCAGAGGATTACAGTACTAGATGATTTGTGTTTTCACAAACTAGTGGATGATTTGAGTTTAATCTCACTATGATATTGTGGCATCATTAGAGTAAAAGTATTATGGGTTATTGAGTGTGTCCTGATATATGGCTTCGAGCCAAGTTGGGGAGGCTGCTGTGGATTAGCTGATTGCACGGTTATGTGCTATGTTGGTTCCGTTTCGAGGTATGCGGGCGGATCAGTTCTGGTTGCAGAAATTGAGCCGAGGATGGCGCGAGTGAAGCAAAAATTTTGACAAAGGTTATATGGTGCTTCGTAGATGTGAGAAAATAATAGGATGTCTTGAACTGTTGTTGATAAAGAATGCTCAGTGTAAAGAGAAGGAAGATGTTTGTTTGCATTGAAATGAGGCCGTATCCTACGGTGCTAGAGTGCTAATGAGGCACAGGTGGTTTTGTTAATTGTGCAGGATAAATGCAAGTTGAATAGAATGAATGACCCTCGAGAATGGTTTTAACGTGTTCAAGATTCTACATGTAACGATCATGTGTCTTAAGGTTGTGTATGTGGGTAGAGACTGTGTTTTCATTGGAAAAGGTCAAGACTTGTGGTATTTTTATGTTGGTTATGGGATCCTTTGTGTCGGTATATGGAAAGTAAAGGAAACAAATTCAAAAGTAAAGGAAACAAATTCAGAGTCGCAGGAAGTTCTTCAGAGTAAAGTATTCTGGAATATGGTATTTCTAAGAAATAGTTGAGAGAGTATTCAGTGGCCTATGGGTCTTAGATAGTGTGGTCTTATGTTCGAGTCTCGTGTGGTAAACTTGGTTGAGGTATTGTGGTGCTACAACAAGGAGGAAATATCAAGTTGATGATGAATCAGAGGGGAAATTTGATAAATGGAATAGCTTGTTAGTAGACCGAATCGGTATGGTAAGGATATGATTAATTTTTCGTATGTGTTCGAGTCGATGAGCCCTTACAGGTATTCTGCAGCAAGCTCTTGAGCTGTGACAGCTTGCTTAGCTTGGTTTGGGTAGAAGGATTCAGTCCTGGTAGTTTAACTTGTGCACATGGAATTGGGGGAGAGAGTCCTTGTTGGGTTTTTACCGTGGTTTGGAGATGAATATATTTTCTATGGGTATGCGAAGCATGAAATGTGTAATGATTCTTCTTCTAGATGGGATTGACGGAAGGTCTTGGCTAGATGAGTTACAGTTCAGTTCTGAAAAGAAGTTCATAAAATTCTTAGGCAACGGGTAGCCTCAGGTAATCAAGGAAATGGTACTGCTAATTGGAAGTGATTTGACGAGAGTATATGTCTCGGAAGAAGGGTAATGTGATTAGACTGATGATACTTCGGTAGTATTGCGGCACTTTCTTGCTAGATCGACTGCTGATATCTGAGTTTGTTTGATGGCACATGGGAATTTTAGAATATCCTTCGTGGAATGATTGGGTACTTGAGGTGTAATACGTATTCATGCTGCGGAATTTGGGATCAGGTACAGTGATTCGTGTGCTATATGGAGTTGGAGACTGGGAGTTCTCAGGTACAGACTATGTAGTGGTTGTGGATCGTGTGTATTGGTACCGTTAGCGGCTATTGGGATTTGGAGGCCCGAGTGGATCTTTCTTTGCTTGGTATATTAGACTTTGGATATGACATTGGGGTGTAGACTGGTTGTCTCAGTGTTGGGTTATTCTAGGCTATTGTGTTATGGGCTATGTCGGAAAATACCACAGGTGGCGTGGCGAGGTGCATCGGATTATGTTCTAGCAGAGTGGTTTGTATTCCAAAGACCAGCGGACGGCTAGGAAGGATTGCTTTTCTTAATTGGGCCTTTGTGGCGGATGTCAGTGCAGGGGTTTCTACCATTGATTCAGTTCCGGTATTGAGGGACTTTTCGGATGCGTTTCTTGTGGCCAGGCATGTCGCCGGGTGAGATTGCGGATTTCGATATTTATTTGATGCCTGGCATTGTATCGTACGGCTCTGGCATGAGTTATAGTAGTGGAAGGAGCAGCTTCAGGCTTCTTGGTATTGAGTCTGATGGCAGGCCAATGTGGCTACGTATTTAGCTTGAGTTAGCTTGGTTAGTCCCGAGTTGTATTGTTGAGGGATAGGTTGATTCGATCGTTC
>NW_017685081.1:0-713 GCF_001879085.1 Nicotiana attenuata | reverse complement strand
GTAATTTTTCGAGAAGCGGGCCCGGGGCTTGGGTTTTGCTAGTTTCGAGATTTCTGCTATTTCTTGGCTGTTTTCGAGTGGGTATTGTTCCCTTGGCATATTGTAATGTATTCGCTCTGATTTTGGTTAGATTCGACGCGCGTGGAGGCCGATTCGAGGGGCAAAGGCGTCGCGAGCTAGAGATTTCGCCGGTTCGAGGTGAGTAATACTTGTAAATGATATCCTGAGGGTTTGAAACCCCGGATTTGCACATCATAGTGCTGTGTTGAGGTGACTTGCACGCCGGACATGAGCGTGGGGTAGAGCACCGTTGGGGATTGTGACTTGGTCCGTCCCGGTTGTTGATGTTACTGCTTAATTGACTGAGACTTACTTGATGCTATCATGATTTGGGTTGATTGCCATGTGTTAGGCTTCGTGCCGATTATTTGAATCCTTCGGGGATTGGTATCACTGTTTTTGCATTACTTTGCATATCATTTGATCTCGGTCCAGGGTTTTGATACGATTTTGCAAACTCAGCCATTTTTCCAAGATTTGAAAACTTGAACAATATTTTTATTGACGTTTTTGAGCTAAGAACCATTACTTCAATATTGCCCAAGTGGCTTATGTGCATTTCTGGACTGAGCAAGGATCGGGCTGCGCGCCGCAGCAGTGATTTGAAACAGTGGTAACATGACACTGTATGATGTGACTTGAAACAGTAGTAA
>NW_017685080.1:0-7051 GCF_001879085.1 Nicotiana attenuata | reverse complement strand
GCTAGCCGATGTACCTGCAAGTGAGCAATACGGGCGTATGTTGTGCATAAACTTAAACGTGATGCAACTTCCCGTTGGACCATGAATGCTGTCTTCGGACGGTTAGGATGACGTCCTCGGACCATGACGTCCTGGGCCATGAAGCGCAAAATGAAGGATTCGCAGGCTATGAAATGATGTTCTCGGGCTATGATAATGGTGCCTCTGAACCATGATGCCTTTGAATAATGCAGTGCAGGATATAAAGTGGGGTCCTCGGGCCATGGCATGGTGTTCTCGGGCTATGAAGATGATGCCTACGAACAATGACGCCCTCGGACAGTTTGGCGGTGTTTCAGCCCATGAAATGCAAGTTTTGGCGGTATTTCAGCCCATGAAATGCAAGATTTTGCGGTATTTCAGCCGGTGCAAAAAATGTAAATGGCGATATCTCAACCGACAGAAATTTAAATAAAACAGCGATGTTTCAGCTGATGTAAAAAATGTAAATGGCGATATTTCAGCCGACAGAAGTTAAAAATAAGCAGGCGATGTTTCAGTCGGTGTAGCAAAATGTAAATGGCGGTATCTCAGCCGACAAAAAATTCAAATAAAGCAACGATGTTTTAGTTGATGTAGAAACGTAAATGGCGTTATTTCAGTCGATACCGAGAATTAAATAAAGTTGGCGATACTTCAACCGATAAAGAAGGGTGATTATAAATGGCGACGTTTCAGCCAATAGGGATTTAAACAAAAATTGGCGGTGTTTTAGCCATGCAAGATTTGTATGAAGATGGCGGTATTTCAGCCGATGCAAATAGAGGTGGCGATATTTCAGCCATGCAGATAGAGACAGCGCTTAGTCTCGAAAGGCAAAAAGGTAGCCTTATGCAATGCAAGAAAATGCAGGATGGAGACAATGCTTAGTCTCGAAAGGCAGAAAGGTAGCCTTATGCAGTGGATATAATGCAGATGGAGATAGTGCTTAGTCTCGAAAGGCAGAAAGGTAGCCTTATGCAATGCAAGAAAATGCAGGATGGAGACAGTGCTTAGTCTCGAAAGGCGAAAAGGTAGCCTTATGCAATGCAGATAGATGGAGACAGTGCTTAGTCTCGAAAGGCAGAAAGGTAGCCTTATGCAATGCAGATAGATGGAGACAGTGCTTAGTCTTGAAAGGCAGAAAGGTAGCCTTATGCAATGCGAGAATGTAAAAGGACGAGTAGTGCTGAGACTTCTTAGCTGATAGCTGATATCGTGACTACTGGGAGGTTGTGTATGGATAGCAATTACGAACAAGTGATGATTCTGAGAGGTTGCGTTCTTGAGAAAGTATGCGTGCATAAATATACCTGATGATATTGTTAGTCTGGTGCCTGCATCCAAAGAAAAATCGTGATTTTGTAAAGGGGAAAGGCTAGTTCGTTTTCCCCTGGCTTTCGGCGTTGCGTATCATTGGGGTAGCATTGCTAAACAGCAGCAATTCGAGCAATAGTTATGCATGATTTAGTAAATATAACGTAAGTAGAAAATAGTTTTCTTTAGATGAACCAACGACTGCGACGTGGTTCAAGACATTGCAACCTTTCTTGCTCCGGAATTTTGAGGGTCCTCCTCAAAATTCTGCCCCAGTTTACTAGGCTGGCGCTTCTGACAGTTGCGCTGAACGACTAAAAAAATCAACTTCGGAATTTTGAGGGTCCTCCTCAAAATTCTGCCCAGTTTAATGAGGTGACATTCCTGGCGATGAATGGCTGAAAATAAACTTTGGAATTTTGAGGGTCCTCCTCAAAATTCTGCCCCAGTTCCAATAGCAGGGAGGAAAAATGGAATTTTTATTAAATTGTGACCGAACCCCTAGGGCTGCCTACGTATCCCCTCTTAAATGGGAATCAGGTCAGGTGTAGTTCAAATTACATCATCATAAGAAATCATAAGTGGTTACACATAGTATCGTTTTACTGCATCTGAATTGATTGGCCAAACTTCTCCGTCCATTTCTGCAAGAATAAGGGCTCCTCCAGTTAGAACCCGGTAAACCATGTACGGACCTTGCCAGTTGGGAGAGAATTTCCCCTTGGCTTCATCTTGATGTTGGAATATTTTCTTCAACACCAGCTGCCACGGTGTAAACTTCCTTGGCTTAACTCTTTTGCTGAAGGCTCTGGACATTCTGTTCTGATACAACTGACCGTGGAAAACTGCATTCATCCTTTTCCCATCTATAAGGTCTAGCTGCTCGTAGCGACCTTTTACCCATTTTGCGTCGTCCAACTCTGCTTCTTGTATGATCCTCAAAGAGGGAATCTCTACCTCGGCGGGGATGACCGCCTCTGTAGCATAAACCGGCATGTAGGGAGTTGCTCCGGTCGATGTGCGGACCGTGTTGCGGTATCCAAGTAGGGATAATGATAATTTCTCATGCCATTGTTTGTGACTTTCGACCATCTTCCTTAATATCTTCTTGATATTCTTGTTGGCTGCCTCTACAGCTCCATTCATCTGAGGCCTGTAGGCTGTAGAATTCTTGTGTTTGATCTTGAATGACTCGCACATGGCTTTCATCAAGTCGCTGTTGAGATTGAAACCATTATCAGTGATGATCGATTCTGGAATCCCGAATCGGCAAACAATACGGTTCCGTACGAAATCTGCCACAACTTTCTTAGTCACTGCCATGTATGACGCTGCTTCAACCCATTTGGTAAAATAATCAATTGCCACCAGGATAAACCTGTGCCCATTTGATGCGGCAGGCTCAATAGGTCCAATAACATCCATTCCCCAGGCGGCGAATGGCCACGGTGAGCTTGTTGCAGTAAGCTCGTTTGGAGGCACCTTTATCATGTCTGCATGTATATGGCAGCGATGACATTTGCGAACATACTAGATACAGTCTGTTTCCATAGTCACCCAAAAATATCCTGCTCGGAGTATCTTCTTTGCTAGGACAAAGCCATTCATGTGCGGCCCGCAGGTCCCTGCGTGCACTTCGTCCAATAGTTTGGATGCTTCTTTTGCTTCGACACACCTTAGTAAACCCAAATTGGGAGTCCTCCTATACAGGATTCCCCCACTGTGAAAGAAGTTGTTGGATAATCTCCGAAGTATGCACTTCTGAGTGGCGTTGGCAAGTTCTGGATATTCTCCTGTTGTCAAGTACTCCATGATGTCGTGGAACCATGGTTTTCCGTCCGCTTCTTCCTCAACGTGAGCACAATAAGCTGGCTGATCATAGATCTTTACTGGGATGGGATCAATGAAATTTGTGTCTGGATGCTGGATCATGGATGATAAAGTAGCTAGTGCGTCAGCGAACTCGTTTTGGACCCTGGGGACATGTTGAAATTCCGTTTTTGTGAATCTTTTCCTTAACTCCTGTATGTGATGCAAGTAGGGGAGTATCTTGGAGTTCTTGGTTGCCCATTCTTCTCGAACCTGATGTATGAGCAAGTCTGAATCCCCGATCACTAGCAGCTCCTGAATGTTCATGTTAATGGCCATCTTGAGCCCCAGGATGCAGGCTTCGTATTCGGCAATGTTGTTGGTGCAAGGGAATTTGAGCTTGGCGGATACCGAGTAGTGCTGGCCGGTTTCTGATACTAGGACTGCTCCTATGCCAACTCCTTTGAAATTTGCAGCTCCGTCGAAAAACAACCTCCAATTCTCGTAGGATTCTGCAATATCTTCTCCTACAAAGGACACTTCTTCATCAGGAAAATACGTTTACAGGGGTTCGTATTCTCCGCCAATAGGATTCTCAGCAAGGTGGTCTGCTATGGCTTGGCCCTTGATCGCTTTCTGAGTTACGTAAACAATGTCGAATTCACTTAGCAGGATTTGCCACTTGGCGAGCTTGCCAGTGGGCATGGGCTTCTGGAAGATATACTTCAGCGGGTCCATCCTTGATATGAGATAAGTAGTGTAGGCACAGAAATAATGCCTCAATTTCTGAGCTACCCAAGTCAGAGCAGAACAGGTGCGCTCCAATGAAGAATACCGGGCCTCGTACGTGGTGAACTTCTTACTGAGATAGTAGATGGCTTGCTCCTTTCTCCCCGTTTTATCATGTTGTCCCAGAACACAACCGAACGCTCCATCCAAAACCGCAAGATAAAGCAATAGAGGCTTTCCTGGCTCGGGCGGAACCAAGACTGGCGGCGTTGACAGGTATTCCTTGATTATGTCAAAGGCTTTCTGACAATCGTCAGTCTACTTAGTAGCAGCGTCTTTCTTCAACATCTTAAAGATGGGTTCACAAATGACTGTGGACTGAGCTATGAATCGGCTGATATAGTTGAGCCTCCCTAGGAAACTCATTACGTCCTTCTTGTTCTTTGGCGGTGGCAATTCTTGAGTGGCTTTGACCTTTGATGGGTCCAATTCTATTCCTCGACGACTCACGATGAAACCTAGTAATTTTCCAGCAGGAACCCCGAATGCACACTTGGCGGGATTCAGTTTCAGATTGTACTTCCTCAGGTCTTCCATATAATCAGTGACTTTCTTGGATTTGATGATGACATCGTCCACATATACTTCAATTTCCTTGTGTATCATGTTGTGAAAGATAGTAGTCATGGCTCTCATATAGGTGGGGCCAGCATTCTTCAACCCAAATGGCATCATTTTGTAATAATACATTCCCCACGGCGTGATGAAAGCCGCTTTCTCTGCATTTTCCTCATCCATCTATATCTGATGATATCCGACGAAACAATCAACAAAGGACTGCAACTCATGCTTGGCGTAGTTGTCGATAAGAATGTGTATGTTCGGCAAGGGGAAGTCATCTTTGGGACTTGCCCGGTTAAGATCCCGGTAGTCGACACAAACTCTAACTTTCCCATCTTTCTTTGGTACTGGCACGATGTTGGCTAACCATGTCGGATACTCTACCACTCTGAGAACCTTAGCTTTGACTTGCTTAGTAACCTCTTCTTTGATTTTCAAACTCATGTCGGGTTTGAATTTCCTGAGCTTCTGTTTTACCGGCGGACATGATGGATCTATTGGCAGTTTGTGAGCTACAATGGACGTGCTGAGACCAATCATATCATCATACGACCAGGCGAATATATGCTCATATTCCTTTAAAAATTATGTTTATTCTTTCTTTTCTGATGGTGACAGGTGAACACTGATGCGAGTTTCTTTGACATTTTATGTATCTCCCAAATTACGACCTTAGTTTCTTCCAGGTTAGACTTAGGTCTATTCTCAAAATTCTCAACTTCTTTGACGACCTCTTCTGGTATATCATCCTCCTCTGAATCTACATCCTTTTGCTGCGTTGTTTCGTTGCAAGTCACAATCGTTGGTTCATCATCAAAGTAAGTAATAGTAATGCTGTGTGAAAATAGAGTCAATGATAGAGAAAATAATAAGAGCTAGATATATGATAAACTGAAATGATTTGATTAAATTCATGATTGTTTGGAACATCGGAGCTCTTTTCAAAATTAAAGACAATGTGGAAAATATTAGCTAGTAAAAAGTAAAATGAGATGCATGGTGCTTTTGTTTAGCCTTGCTACCCCGAAGCTTTCCGGGACCTGACGGTTCTAATTGACCAATTGCTGAGGCGGTCTCCTCGGTTCACCGCTTGTATGGAAGGGCCTTCCTCCCCTTCCTCCTCGAAAAGAACACAACAATCCATATCATCATCCTCCAGAAACAGATTCTTCATGGCTTCCAATGCTTCATCTTCTTCTGACCCATATATAGTATCTGCCGGTTGGAAGGTCTGCTCCAGGCTAGGTATCGGAAACTCGAATGGATAATAGGGGCCGCGCCATGGTGGCCACCAGTTCTGGAATTCTTCCCAAGTATAATCGTACCCTATGCCAAATGTAGTACCATGCTTCTTTAGTTTGATGGGCTTAGTGATCCCCTAGAGATTTTTGCCGAGTCCCTTTCCAGGCTCGTACCCACACCACTTCAGGATACTTTCAATCTTGTTATCCCACCACTTATCCTTGTCTACAGCGTTGACCCTTTCAATGTGGAGGTATGTTTCTCCGCCTATTCTCCTTCTGCCTCCAATTATTGGGATGGTCTGGCAACTATATATGGGGTTACTACCATCGCCATGAATAATCACCTCCTGGTGATTCCATTCAAATTTCACTGCCTGATGTAGGGTCAATGCTATGGCTCCAGTGGCATGGATCCAGGGCCGTCCTAACAGCAAGTTGTAGGATGCCGGGACGTCTATCACTTGAAATTCGACGTCGAACCATGTTGGCCCCATTTGCAAGCATAGGCTGATTTCTCCAAAAGTAGCCCTTTGGGACCCATCGAAGGCCTTGACATTGATAGCCCCATCTTTGATTTCGTGCAAGCTTTTTCCCTAGGTTCTGAGAGTTATCAGCGGACATATGTTGTGGCTGGATCCTCCATTGATCAGGACTCTAGTGATGAAATAATCCTTGCATTGCACGTGATGTGCAGTGCCTTGTTGTGGCTCAGTCCTTCCGGGGGCAGCTCATCTTCGTGGAAGGTGATTTTATGGCTTTCCAGCACTTGTCCTACCATATTTGCCATTTCGCCTCCAGTTATGTTGCTGGGCACATATGCTTTGCTCAGTATCTTTATTAAGGCATTATTGTGAGCGTCAGAGCTCTGTAGAAGAGCTAGGACGGAGATTTGTGCTGGTGTTTTGTTTAATTGCTCAACGACCGAGTGCTCCTTTGCTTGTATTTTCCTCCAAAGATCGTCGGGCCCAATTTCAATAGGCTGTCTCGAGGCTTGCTTACTGGACTCAGCTAAGTGTTCTAGGGTATAAATCCTCCCTATTCTGGTCATTCCTTGTGCAGCAATTGTTTCTCCTGTCCTGGTCTTTCCTTTCCTCCTAGCTTCGGCAGTGTAATCCCATGGTATGGCATTTGAGTGGAATTGTGTTATGTCTGACATTGCCACAGGAATAGGTACCCTTGGGGGTAACACAGCAACTTTAAAGGGTGCAGGTGCTTTTGGAACTCAAAATTCAACCTCAATTGGCCCGGGCGCCTTTGTAGAAGAAGGCGCTTCAAATTCGAGAGGTATAGACATGTTTACTTCATCGTCCCTG
>NW_017685079.1:0-7052 GCF_001879085.1 Nicotiana attenuata | reverse complement strand
TTCCATCATTTGCTACGTTTTTGAATTTCTCGACCCAAAGATCGCCTTTGTACTGCAAGATGGGCCAAGACACCCATTGACTTCCTACTAAGTGCATCTGCTACCACATTAGCTTTGCCCAGGTGATAAAGGATATTGATGTCATAATCTTTCAATAGCTCGAGCCACCTTCTCTGTCTCAAATTTAGTTCTTTTTGCTTGAAAATGTACTGGAGACTTTTGTGATCTGTAAACACTTCAGAATGCTCGCCATAAAGGTAATGTTGCCATATTTTTAATGCAAACACCACTGCTGCAAGCTCCAAGTCGTGTGTGGGGTAGTTCTTTTCATGGTTCTTTAACTGCCTGGAAGCATAAGCAATAAATTTTCCATTTTGCATAAGAACACAACCAAGGCCCACTCTGGAAGCATCACAATACACTGTGAACCCACCCGAACCTGTCGGCAAGGTTAACACAAGTGCAGTGGTCAACCTGTTCTTTAACTCTTGAAAACTCTGCTCACAAGCGTCTGACCATTAGAACTTAACTGCTTTCTGAGTCAACTCAGTTAATGGAGCTGCAAGTGAGGAAAACCCCTCTACCAACCTTCTATAGTAGCCCGCTAATCCCAAGAAACTCCGAATTTCGGTTGGCGTTGTCGGCCTAGACCAGTTCTTGACTGCTTCTGTCTTCTGAGGGTCTACTTTTATTCCTTCACTAGATACCACGTGGCCTAAGAATGCCACTGACTGCAACCAGAACTCACATTTTGAAAACTTGGCATAAAGTTCATTCTCTTTCAAGGTCTGCAAGGCTATTCTGAGGTGTTCTGCATGATCTTTCTTGCTGTTAGAGTACACCAAAATATCGTCTATAAACACAATAATAAAGGTATCCAGTAATGGCTTGAAAACTCTGTTCATGAGGTCCATGAATGCAGCTGGAGCATTTGCTAACCCGAAGGACATCACTAGAAATTCATAGTGCCCGTAGCGAGTGCGAAAGGCTGTTTTAGATATATCTTCTTCCCTGATTCTCAACTGATGGTACCCCGACCTCAAGTCTATTTTTGAAAAGTACTTTGCACCCTGAAGTTGATCAAATAAATCATCAATTCTTGGCAGTGGGTACTTGTTCTTAATGGTAACTTTATTCAACTGCCGATAGTCGACACACATTCTGAGAGACCCATCTTTCTTCTTGACAAATAGGACCGGAGCACCCCACGGTGAAACACTCGGTCTGATGAAGCCCTTGTCAAGAAGGTCTTTCAGCTGTTCTCTCAACTCATTAAGTTCTGCTGGAGCCATCCTATAAGGAGGTATAGATATGGGCCGAGTGCCTGGCATGAGATCAATGCCAATCTCTATGATTCTTTCTAGAGGAAGTCCGGGAAGGTCATCTGGGAAAACTTCTGGAAATTCTCTAACAACTGGCACTGATTGAAGAGCTGGTGGTTCTGATTCTGGATTAATGATGTGAGCCAAATAGGCGAGACATCCCTTACCGATCATTCGTTGTGCCTTAAGGTAAGAAATAAACTTACCTACAAGCGATGTTGAACTACCCTTCCACTCTAAGACTTCTTCATTTGGAAATTGGAACTTGACTATCTTGGCATGACAATCTAACATGGCATAGCAGGAAGATAACCAATCCATACCCATGATCACATGGAAATCCACCATTTCTAACTCTATGAGATCGGCTTTGGTGTTGTGACCTTGGACTGAAACTATACAACCTCTATAGACTCTGGTGACTTTCACTGACTCGCCAACTGGAGTAGATACTAGGAATGGCTCACTAAGTTATTCAGGTTCTAGTTCGAGGTTAATTGCAAAGTATGGAGTCACATATGAAAATGTTGAACCTGGGTACATTATGGCATAAGCATTATGTGAGCAGACTAAAAGTATACCTGTAATAACTTCTGCAGATGCCTCTGCACTCTGACGATCAAGTGTAGCAAACAAACGGGGTTGTCCCCCTCCCATAGTACCTCGGTCTGCACTTCTGCCTGCTCCATGCCCGGTCTGATTATGAGAACCACGAGCCTACGGTGGTGCAACTGCAGTAGCTGAGGAACTAGATGGACGAGTTGATCCACCGCTGAAATTACGTCGCAACTTTAGGCAGTTGGCAAAGTCTCCACAATGGTAGCAGCCATGAAACCCGAGCTTGCACTGACCTGAATGTTGCCGCTTACATGTACCACAAAGACCTTGGTTATGTGAATGTTGCTCAGCATGATTCTGGCTATGTGAGGATGATGTCCTAAAATTCTGATTCTGGCGAGACTGATTTCCATAACTCTGAGTACGTCTGAAGGAAGATCCACCACATGACTGATGACTGGACTGAGCTGGTGCCAATGACTCCTTATTAGAGGAATCCCTTCCACCTCCGCTGGATGTACCATTAAACCTTCCCGTTGTCCGGGCTTTCTTGTTATGCTCTTTTTCTTCTCTCCTTAGTTGTCTGTCCTTTTCTAAGTGCTTGGCAAATCCCACAACAGAGGAGAAGGCTTTCATCCCTACTGCTGCAGCTGATGTTGTATCCTTAATGTGGTATGCTAAACTGCCAACAAACCTGCGAATCTTTGCTTTTTCAATCTTAACCATGTGAGGAGCATGCTTAGCTAACCATATGAATTCCATGTAATACTCTTGCACACTTTTATTCCCTGGCTTGAGTTCTTCGAACTCTGTAGCCTTAGCTTCCCTATCCTCTTCTGGGATAAAGTTAGCCATGAAGGCCTCTTCAAATTCTTCCCAAGTAGGCGGACCATCATCTTCATCTCTTTCCTTTTTCCATATCTCAAACCAAGCGCCGGCCACATCTCTAAGCTGGTAAGCAGCTAGCTCCACAGCTTCATCATCAAATGCTTTCATCACTCGGAGAGCTTTCTTGACACCCTCTAGCCACAACATCGGATCTTCATCAACTATAGAACCCTGGAACACTGGAGGACTCAACTTCAAAAATTCATTCACTCTTGAGGACTCAGAATTGTTCTGTCCATTTGATTGAGGTGGAATATCATCTCTTCTCTCGTTCTGGTTGGCCATAAAGTCTTTAAACATCTCCATAGCACTGTTGACAGCATTAAACATCTGACCCACCTCGGGAGATATAGTTGCCTGAGCCGGAGCTGTTGTTGGGGGCGGTACTAGATCTTGAGGTACTAGATCGTCATGCTCCACTCCTTCTTCTTGTTCAACCCGGGGTACTTGGACTCGCTTTGCGGATTTTCCCCTCCTTTTATGAGTCGAAGCCTTCTTAGTTCTACCTTTAGCCACAATAGTAGTGATAGTTTCTTGAGCAGCATCCTGAGTGTCAGTGTCAGAGTTGCGAGTACGAGCCATTTCTGTGAGTTTTGGAGAAACGAATAAATTAGATAATTTCTTAGAGGTAGAATTTACTGCACGATCTAAAGTATGAAAAATAAGAGACTTTTCCTAAATGCTTGTTGCCTCCTGTTTATAAGTATGGCGCGCTTCATACACATAAACAAGACTCTACTAACACGGCTTCATAGACCCCTAGGACTCCATAAACCTGAGGCTCTGATACCAAGTTTGTCACGACCCATTTTCTGAACAAGCCGGGACCGGTACTCGACCACTAAACATGACTAAGCGAACCATCTCTACTTATCAAATCTATTATAACTCCAAACTTTATATGCAACAAGGCAATACTTTAACCAAATACTTTTGTTTAATTTAAACATTTAAATAAATCAACTCCAAAACTTTATTCATTGTAACCAATGAAATACTGCTAAGTTATTATCAAAAACATCTGAATCTTAACCCAACGACTATGTCTATGAAGCCTCTACTGATAAACTGACGCACTGCTCAGGACATGAGATTTCCTGGCCAGTTCTCTAAGTAACAAAGAAATAACTAAATAAAGATGACTCTAAGGAATACTCCACGAATAAAAGCGGAGCTCACCAATAGCACTGGAAGAGAGGGAAGTCCAAACTCGTAGCCTGCTTGCCTGCAAATCCGGTTTCTACGTTGTACCGCAGACCAACGTAGGTTCCCAAAAGAGAACACCAGTACCATCCATTGTACTTAGTGAGTGTCAACAATAGGGGGCGAAACTTTAATAACATATACATTATGAGCAAAGGTTCTAAAGGCATGTAAAACATAAAGCTTATAAGAATAATTCTAAATAATTGCATAATAGCAGTTTATGAATATTCTAAAAGAAATTCTTTTCTTTTCTTTCTAAAAAAGAATTCTTCACTTTATACTTTGGGAGTTCCAACTATCCTGACTTAATTCTGTCTCAGTCACCGTGTGATTGGCACGGGTTCGATCCCAACCTAATCGAATAGGCCCAATCCACGAGGTGCCACTCGCTTCATGGTTCTCCGCGCTCATGTATCATACCTTAGCATGGCTAAGTAAATTCTCAGCAACGAGACCCTCGGCTCGTGTGCTCCCTACTTTGACACAAGTAGTTTCAGGAAGTCAACGCCTTGGTCAGGACCCTCGGCCTGTACGATGACCCCTTCTTAGAATAAAGGATACTCCCAAAAATCTTTTCAATCTAAAACTTCTTCTTGTGACTTTTCAAGTCTAAATCTTTTCTTAATAAAACATCATGTACATGCTCATGCTGGTATCCTTAAATATAAAGCATGGCATAAGAATGAAATAAACATGTAAAAGTATTTCTAAAGATTCTTTCTTCTTCATAAATTTTCAACATGAAAATAACATATAAGAATAACACAAGAATCTGAAAATTTAATCACATATATCATAATAAATCATCTAAACTTTTGCTAGAACAATTCTAAGTTAATAGGTACTCATTCGCTCCAATTAAGTAAATATAAACTCTTTTAAGCAATTCATCAAACACCTTGTATGCGTGCTTTTGTGAGTTAAACCACTTTAGTAAAGGATTATATCAACTCACCTCAAAACTTCTCGAGCCAATACGTAGGCCCCAGTCCAATTGACACCAGTCAAACAATGGATTCTACAACAACGAGTGCATTTTAATTAATTTTAAAGTTTCGCACCTAAACACGAAACTTTACTGTTGATATAGAGAAAGAAGGGAATAACTATTCAGTTCTTACCTATTACTACTGTAGGGTAATTAACAATAGGGAATTTTATATACCTGAATTCAAGAATTAGTGATTTGTAAAGAACCCTAGATTTTTCGTTGCCTGCGTGATAAGAAACCTCTGTTTCGTGAGCAAACTGTTCTTTTTCGTCTAAGCTTTTGCCTTCCGTCGTTTTTGATAATGACAGAACGAACGTTCTGTGTCTCTTTGAGGCTTGGGGCCTTTTGTTTTCCACAGCCCTTCTTTGGGCTTTTAGCCCTTTTTCCTTTTTTTTTTAACTTAACTAATAATTAATGATACCCACTATTAAAAATTAATGATATTAAAATTGATAACATCTCCCTAATTGTATATCCAATTATTTATAAATAGAAAATTAACTCAAAAGTCAATCACAAGGGCTTAAATCCTTAATAAAAGTATAATTTCAAATAAATAAAAAAGATTAAATTAAATTCTATATTTAGCGCGTCTTGAAACTTTTATAGATTTGAGGAGTGTTACAATCTTCCCTCCTTAAAAACATTCGTCCTCGAATGTTGCTAGGGCCTTATACTTAAGCTAACAATCATTCCTTAAGTCCTTGAACCTCTTAAGTTTTTTTAGCACTACTCACTCTTCTAAGGGACTCAAAATTTTGGCTAACTCCCTAAATTTTCAAAAATTTAGGCAGAGTTTCCCTTGTAAATTGGACTATCCAAAAAAGTATCCCTGTCGCAAATACCTCAACTACACCAACAACAACCAAATATACCATAACAGGCCATTCTTAGGCACCATACACAGCTCATAAATTAATTACTCACACTCCGGCAAGGGGGTACCACAATAACCAACAAGAATCTAAAGCACACCATCTTAGCAAAAGTAAATCAATTTAAGGAGTTAAATGTACTCTGGCATGGCACTAAATTATTAAATAACTAAATATACTCTGACAAAAACTAAATTACTTCAACAACTACGTATAATCTAGCAAGGAAATAAACACATGCTAACTTGTATTTAATAAATAAAATATAAATTTCAATCCAAACCTAGGTTCACATACCTTTTTCCTCAAATAAATATGGACATTTCTTCCTCATATCTTCCTCGACCTCCCACGTAGCCTCTTTTGAATCATGATTACTCCACAAAACTTTTACCGATGCTAAATCTTTTGTTCTCAACTTTCTTACTTGCCTATCGAGAATTTCTATAGGTACCTCTTCATAAGTCAAGCCTTCTTTAATTTCAATGGTATCGGCAGGTATTATATGCGACTCATCATGAATGTACTTTCTAAGCATAGACACATGAAAGACAAGGTGAATAGAGGACAACTCAACGGGTAGCGCTAGCTTATAAGCCACGTTTCCTTTCTTTTCTAGAATTTCATAAGGTCCGATAAATCTAGGGCTAAGTTTTCCTTTCTTACCAAACCTCATAACTCCTTTCATGGGTGAAACTTTCAAAAACACCTTATCATCAACCTTGAACTCTAACTCACGATGCCTCTTGTTAGAATAAGGCTTTTGACGACTCTGAGCCACTTTAAGTCTTTCACTAATTAGCTGAACTTTCTCCAAGGCCTCACAAACAAACTCTGGACCAATCAACGGCACCTCTGTAGGTTCAAACCAACCCACTAGAGACCTACATCTCCGCCCATACAACGCTTCATAAGGAGCCATACCAATGCTGGCCTGATAGCTGTTATTGTAAGCGAATTCTATAAGTGGCAAGTGATCATCCCAATTAGTTCCAAAATCTATAACACATGCTCGCAACATATCTTCAAGAGTCTGAATGGTCCTTTCTGACTGACCATCGGTCTGTGGATGGAAAACGGTGCTCAAATTGACCTTGGTACCTAATCTTTTCTGAAATGCCTGCCAAAAATGCGCCATGAACTGAGGGCCTCTGTCAGATATGATTGAAACTGGAGTACCATGCAATCGGACTATTTCTTGATGTACAACTG
>NW_017685078.1:0-7053 GCF_001879085.1 Nicotiana attenuata | reverse complement strand
CTTGAGGAGTGCTACCGCATCCTCCGTACTATGGGCATATCAGGATCGAGCGGGGTTTCCTTCACTACTTTCCATCTTTGAGGAGCCGCCTATCAGTGGTGGCGTGCTTATGAGTTAGACAGTCCGGATGAGGCAGCTTCCCTAACTTGGGCCCAGTTTTCAGATAATTTCACGAGGGAGTATGTCCCCCAGAGTCTTAGGGACGCCTGGCGCGCGGAGTTTGAGCATTTGCGCCAGGGTACCATGACTGTCTCGGAGTATGCTGTCCGTTACACTGACTTGGCTAGACATGCACCAGCTTTAGTTTCTACGGTTCGCGAGAAGGTTCGCCGGTTCATTGAGGGGCTTATTCCCAGCATCAGATCTAGCATGGCTCGTGAGTTAGAGATGGATATATCTTATCAGCAAGTGGTGAGCATTGCTAGGAGGATTGAGGGTATGCATGCTAGGGACAGAGAGGAGAGGGAGGCCAAGAGGTCTCGAGAGTCGGGCCATTATTCTAGTGCCCGTGCCCCAGCTACAGGTCGTCATGGTAGGGGTCATATGGGTCGCCCCGTTCATCAGCTCTTCCAGCAGCCAGTGGTATTCCAGCCCCACTTAGGCCTCAGGAGCCTTATTATGCACCTCCAGTATCTAGTGCGCCTCCTGCATGGGGTGCTTCCAGTGGTCAGTCCAGCAGACCTGGCCCGAGCCAGTCACAGCCGCCACGTCCTCCCAAAGCTTGTTTTTAGTGTGGTGATACATGCCATATGGTGAGGGATTGCCCCAGACTTAGGAGGGGTGCACCTCCGCAGACTCTTCAGCCACAGCATGCCCCGCCGAGTTCCCAAGCTATGGTCCCAGCACTAGTTGCTACCCCACCGGCCCAGCCAGCCAGAGGTGGAGGTCGGGGAGGTAGAGGTCGCCCTCGAGGGGGAGGCCAGGCCAGATACTATGCTCTTCCAGCCCGTACTGAGGCTGTCGCCTCCGATTCTGTCATCACAGGTACTATCTTGGTCTGTCACAGAGATGCATCGGTTCTATTCGATCCAGGCTCCACTTATTTTTATGTGTCTTCTTATTTTGCTCCGTATTTGGCTGTATCTCGGGATTCTTCGAGTTCCCCAGTTTATATTTCTACTCCCGTGGGAGATTCTCTTGTTGTGGACCGCGTTTATCGGTCATGTTTGGTTGTTCTTGGTGGTTTTGAGACTAGATCCGATTTATTATTGCTCAGCATGGTTGATTTCGATATTATCCTGGGCACTGACTGGTTGTCGCCCCATTACGCTATTCTTGATTGTCACGCCAAAACCGTGACACTGGCCATGCCAGGTATACCGCGTGTTGAGTGGAGGGGTGCTTTAGGTCACACTCCCAGTAGAGTTATTTCTTTCCTTAAGGCTCAGCGTATGGTTGAGAAAGGTTGTGATGCGTATCTAGCATATGTGAGAGATGTCAGTATGGAAACTCCTTCTGTTGATTCAATCCCAGTAGTACGGGATTTCCTTGATGTGTTTCGAGCTGATCTTCCGGGCATGCCGCCCGATAGAGATATTGATTTTGGCATTGATCTGTTGCCGGACACTCAGCCCATTTCTATCCCTCCGTACCGCATGGCTCCTCCTGAGTTGAAGGAGTTGAAAGAGCAGTTGCAGGAATTACTTGATAAGGTTTCATTCGGCCCAGTGTATCACCCTGGGGTGCTCCTGTCTTATTTGTAAAGAAGAAGGATGGTTCTATGCGTATGTCTATTGATTATCGCCAGCTGAATAAGGTGACAGTGAAGAACCGTTATCCTTTGCCTCGTATTGATGACCTGTTTGACCAGTTACAGGGTGCTTGTGTGTTTTCTAAGATCGACTTGCGTTCAGGCTATCATCAGTTAATGATTCGGGAGCCAGATATCCCGAAGACTGCCTTCAGGACTCGGTATGGTCATTACGAGTTCCTTGTTATGTCATTTGGGCTGACTAATGCCCCAGCAGCCTTCATGCATCTGATGCACAGTGTTTTCCGGCCGTATCTTGACTCATTCGTGATTATTTTTATTGATGACATTCTGGTATATTTCCGGAGTCGGGGAGATCATGAGCAGCACCTGAGGACAGTGCTCCAGACCTTGAGAGAACAGAAGTTGTATGCTAAGTTCTCGAAATGTGAGTTTTGGTTGGATTCCATGGCGTTCTCGGGTCACGTGGTCTCGAGAGAGGGTAATCAGGTGGATCCGAAGAAAGTGGAGGCCGTGAAGAGTTGGCCCAAACCATCCTCAGCTACAGAGATTCGCAGTTTTCTTGGCTTGGCGGGTTATTACTGTCACACCTCCTTTTTTACACACCACCGGAGAAGGGGTATAATAAAGGAGTTATTTCCAACTTGAGGTGACAATCGAAACGGGATTATTTTATTTAAAGATTCAGAGTCGCCACTTGGGAGATTTATGGTGTCCCAAGTCACCGGTTCAAATCCCCAATCGAGGAAAAGATTGACTCTGTATTACAGTTTGCGAACCAGAAATCCGGGTAAGGAATTCTGTTAACCCGGGAGAAGGTGTTAGGCATTCCCGGGTTCCGTGGTTCTAGCACAGTCGCTCAACTGTCATAATTGGCCTAATTATCTGATTTTAAAACATTTTTTAACCTATGGTGCAATTTTGACTTTAACCGCTTTATTTCATTATTTTATTTAGGAAAATTGCAACGTTATTTAAAATATGTCTCGAACCACGTCACATAAATACACCCGCGGTTCTCGACATATTTTATCTAACATTGTTGAGATTTGGGTTTGGGTCACATAAATGCACACCCGATTTTAAGAAGATAATTTTTAATATAGCGCGCCTAAAGCAACTACGATATCCAAATATTATTCAATTGAAGCTAGCATCAATTAACAACCTCATTTCTCTGTTAACAAAACAAGCAAATTATCGAGATTCAACTACTCCTGAAAAATAAAATTAAATAGAGCCCAAATTGCATTAGCAAACTTACTCTAAATCAAAACGTCAGTGATGCAGAATAACAGTGAAAGAGAACGAACTACTACTAACAAATAGACTCAACTCCTACCTCCACTTCGTAGCCAAAATATTAAAATTTTTAGACACCCAAATCTTCTATGCGAGCAAGATAGCAAATTCATATATCCTTATCTCCATATACCTAAAACCTTCAAAGACCATCTCTGCCTTTCAAATTTCAATGCAAACTATTGCTTTTAAACCCACAAACCTCGACCCTTGCTTCAACAAAATAGATTAAAATTAAACACAAAGGAATTAAACACAATTTTGTTTCCGCCGGCTTCGTCATCCATCACATATGAAGAAACTGAATTAAATTTCACAGAAGCCAAAAAGAACTGCCAAATTTGCTAAATCACGAGGCTGGTAACCAAGCAACCAGCTAACAAAATTGACAACCACAAAATATAGGAAAACAATAGAAACTTGAAATCAACTAAATCATGCCATCCATTTTGCACAGACAGAGCACTCAACCAAGAAATTGTTTAACTAAAAAATAGAATTTCAGTTAAAACTAGAAATTAAGAGAAAAAATCGGGTTACTGATAATCAGGAGACGAAAAGAATAAAGAATTTAGGAGAATAATAAAGCAGTAAATAAGTTGGTATTTCAATGTAATCTCAATGATATTTCCTGTCCTACAGATGTTGTGACTTTCTCCTTTTATAGTTAATTCTAAGAGAAAGTGTAATGCCTTTGTCTTAATGAGGCAATTATGAGCAATAAATGACATTAAAAGAAACGTTACTCAATCATTCTTGTTAAATACAAATTCTCTAACGTATTTGGCATTTAATGTTGAATTTGGACTCTTTTACGCTATCAGATTCATGTCTTCAATTCATTCTGATCTTCGAGCTTTAAATGACTCGAACAGGTACGAGTCTCGTTTCATCTGAATAATAGCTCGTGCCTTTAAGTATCTTCTCTCCCGCATCTGTTGTTGCTCGTGCCTTCTAACTGATTACCATGCTTTGACTATTTGACCGGTCCATGTGTCATGACACGTCATCTTCAATATGTAAATTCAGTTTTTTCCCAATACAGATAGTTCCCCCACTTTCCATTTATTTATCAATTAAATATTTGGGAAGTGGATCTTCATTAAAAAGGGAATTTTTGCCATAATCAATGCTATGACAGTACTAACACTTCAGTTGTCTCTTCTATTTAATGCAACATATACGTGTCGTCTTCTCATTAGTTCTGCGATTTTGCAGCCTTTTTCTAAGGCTTTTTTAGCTCCACTATTCACGAAGTGATAGTTGCCTTTATTATAGGCTTTCCATCATTACACTTTTTAATTACCGACGGTTGACTTTATATATAAACTTGCCCCCTTTTTCCTTTGTCTTCTTCCTCACAAGCTTTTTACCAAATTTCTTGCTATTAACTCTTGTTCACTTCTTCTTCAATTCATACCTTCTCACTATGTTGTCTTCGAATCCTAACCCTAAAAGAGTCTCAATTCTTGATAGTTTTCCCAATGCTCCTGCTAGATATAGAAAAGGTAGAGGAGGTGTGCTTCGTGGTACAGGGTTGGTTCATGGTGGTACCTCTGGTTCCATCATTCCTTCTTCTAGTTCCGGCAATATCTCTAGAGGCTCTCTTTCTAACAAGTCTTCTTCTAAAGGCAAAGAAACTTCTGAATCTAACCAAGAGCCTCTGGTTGAAGAAATTGTGCCAACGAATTTATCCTTCGAATATGACAAAGAATCCCTTCGTGACCAAGTGATTAAATTAGAAAGAGCTGATAAATATCCCTCTTTAATTACTGAACCTTTAATTCAGATTGTTCGAAGAGATTGCCGTTGGAGAGGTGACACCCAAATAGTTATTCCTACTCCACACCAAAGAATATCTTCTTATAGGGTTGGTTTTTCTTTCATTTACACTTATCCCTTTACTTTGGGATTTATTCCTGCTATTGACCCTGTCATTCTTGACTTCTGTCATTTTTTCAAAATTTGTCTGGCTCAAGTTGGTCCTCTCGTATGGAGAGCAGTAGCTTGTTTGAGGTATATGTCAACCAAAGCTACTGTTGACTTTACTTTTCCTCATTTAATTCATCTTTATCACCCCAAACTATTCCGCAATGGTGTTTTTACCTTAACTGCAAGAAGTAAGAGGGTTTTAGTTAACCCTGAAGATACTAACGACCGTGGCTGGTACACCCGGTTTGTTGCTGTTCCCACAATTGATTTGGTGGGTGAATCAAATATTCCTTTTCCTGAGAAATGGAACTTTGCACGTAAGTATTTTCTTCCTTGCCGTATCTGCTTTTATTATTTCAGCTTCTTTTCTAACTTTATTATTATTCCTTTGCTTTTTTGTAGCAACCATGGGAAATGTAGAACCTGTTCCTAATTTCCGTGGTTGGGTAGATGCTGTCTTGAAAGCCGTGCCTATGGAGGCACAAACTTGGAAATATATTTCCAACAAACATGGTTGGAAAGTGAAAACTCACGGTATACATTCCTCTTTGCTTTTCATGTGTTAAATTCTTTTCCCCTCTTTTAACTTTCTATCCTTCTTATTGTCAGGATTTGCTATTCGAGGGATGTCGGCTGAAGTAGCCATCACTCTGCGAGCTTCTTCCGGTACTCCTCTTGCTTTGGAAAGAACAGAAGCCACGCTGTCAAAGAGGAAAGTGGTTGAAGAGGATTCTGATGTCGATTAAGACGATGATACCTCTTTGACAGCTCGTCCTAGAACTAGGAGGCGCATTGTTTCTGAGGATGAAACTGAGATCTCTCCTGCTCGTATCTCCGATCTCGTCACCATTACCTCTGATGAAGAGACCATTCCAAGGGACACCCCTGAATCCACTCATCGCCTCTTTATTGAGGGCTTCGAAAGTGGTGGATTAGGTCCGGTTTTAGATGAAGTCCCTCTCTCATCTTCCGTTTCTGTTCTTTCTGTTCCTCCTCCAACCTCAAGTGTTTTCTTACCAACTTTGTCAATTTCTGCTCCCTTACTTGCTTCGACTACTACTATTTTTACCTCTTCTACCGTTCCCCCTTCTATAGTTCCCCCTTCTTCTACTCATTATGTAGAAGAGGGTTCTAGTAGTAAAAGCATAGCTATGAGGAGTGTAACACTTGAGGTTCCTGCTAATAGCAGTCTTTTAAGGAAGTCTGGCGGAGCAGATGTTTGGCTTGAACCCTTAATTGGGGATATTGAGAAAAAGAAAATGGACAGTCATAGTTGCCTGACTCTGATGAACGACATAGTTCATTCCACTTTGAAGGTATGACCCTTCTTTCTTTACTTTTACCAGAATTTTTCCGGAATTCTAATTTTTCTTTCCTTATCGTTTTCAGGCCAACCTTATCGGTACAGAGTTGATGAACAGAATTTCCTTACTAGAGAAGGTGGCACGTGACTCTGAGTTGGAAGCAGCTAACTGGAAGAGCCAATTTGATAGTGCCCAAATAACAATAGAGGATTTACAAGAGAGTAAGAATAACCTGGAACAGCAGGTGAGGGCATTAACTTCAGAGCTTGCGATTGTAAAAGCTTCTTCGAGTCAAGCTGAGAAAGAAAGAGAGCGTCTCGAGTCTTCTTTTTCAGAACAGTTATCTAAATCAAGTGAAGAAATCAGAGAGCTGAAGGTATTGTTGAGCAAAAAAGAGGAGTACGCGGGAGAGCTAGTTCAAAACTTGTCTCAGGCTCAGGCTGACTTGCAAATTTTCTCTGATAAGGTTCGTGCCTTAGAGAATTCTCGTGCTTCCCTTGAAGCTACCCTTGATTCCACTTTGGCTGAAAATCAAATGTTAAAAAATGATCTTGCCTCGTGGGAAAAGGACTATGAGCTTCTTGAGGAGAATTTTAACACAGAGGTGAGCTGGGCCTTTTTAAACTCCCGCCGTGATGCCTTAACTGAAGCCAGTCAAGAAAACTTTGATTTAGAATCAGAATTGGCTAAAGTTTTGAAAACCATTGCAATGACTCAGCAACCCCTTGACTTTCCTTCACCAGTAGATGAAACTCTCGTGGCTGAGGAACCTTTAAATGAAGGAGCCGCTTCTGTTGAAGTTGA
>NW_017685077.1:5784-7054 GCF_001879085.1 Nicotiana attenuata | reverse complement strand
GGGTATCAACAGCTGCCCCTCTTTACCCGGGAAGGATGAAAGAGTTGTCGGGTAAAGATATGATGGCCAATTTTGACCAGAAGTGGCGATTTTCAAAGAATTTGACCGAGCTCTGGTTTCTGAGCTACCTACATATCCCTGGTTTTACAGGAATCAGGCCGTATGTAGTTCAGGAACCATTGACGGAACATGCCGATGGAGATTTGAAAGGACGGACGCGATGCTTTTGGAGAGGCAAGAGGTATTTGGGAAGCTGATCAGCTGCGAGAACCGGAGCGGGACCGCTCCTGCTGAGACGGCCATTGTTAGCCGGTGTACCTGCAAGTGAGCAATATAGGCGTATATTGTGCATAAACTAAAACATGATGCAAGTTCCCATCGGACCATGAATGTTGTCCTCGGACGGTTAGGATAACGTCCTCGGACCATGATGTCCTGGGCCATGAAGCGCAAAATTAAAGGATTCGCAGGCTATGAAATAACGTTCTCGGGTCATGATGATGGTGCCTCCGAACCATGATGCCTTTGAATAATGATGTGCAAGATATAAAGTGGGGTCCTCGGGCCATGGCATGGTGTTCTCGGGCTATGAAGATGATGCCTCCGAACGATGACACCTTTTGACAATTTGGCGATATTCCAGCCCATAAAATGCAAGGTTTGGCGGTATTTCAGCCGATGCAAAAACGTAAATGGCGATGTTTCAGCCGACAGAAGATTTAAACAAAACAGGCAATTTTTCAGCCGATGTGAAAATAAAACTGGCGATGTTCCAGCCGACAGAAGATTGAAATAAAGTTTGGCGATATTTCAGCCGATATGAAATAAAATGGCGATATTTCAGCCGACAGAAATTTAAGTAAAGTTTGGCGATATTTCAGCCGATATGAAATAGAATGGCGATATTTCAGCCGATGCAAAAAGTAAAATGGCGATATTTCAACCGACAGAAATTTAAGTAAAGTTTGGCGATATTTCAACCGATTGCAAGACGTGAGCTGGCGATATTTCAGCCATGCAAGAAAGATAAAGTGGCGGTATTTCAGCCATGCAGGTGGAGGTAGAGCTTAACCTCGGAAGGCAGAAAGGTAGCCTTATGCAATGCAGGGAATGCAGGATGGAGACAACGCTTAGTCTCGGAAGGCAGAAAGGTAGCCTTATGCAATGCAGGGAATGCAGGATGGAGACAACGCTTAGTCTCGGAAGGCAGAAAGGTAGCCTTATGCAATGCAGGAAATGCAGGATGGAGACAACGCTTAGTCTCGGAAGG
>NW_017685077.1:0-3985 GCF_001879085.1 Nicotiana attenuata | reverse complement strand
ATTCATGTGTGGTCCGCATGTCCCTGCGTGCACTTCATCTAATAGTCTGGATGCTTCCTTTGCTTTGACACACCTTAGCAAACCTAAATCGGGAGTCCTCCTGTATAGGATTCCTCCGCTGTGAAAGAAGTTGTTGGATAATCTCCGAAGTGTGCGCTTCTGAGTGGCGTTGGCGAGTTCTGGATACTCCCCTGTTGTTAGGTACCTTTTGATGTTGTAGAACCATGGCTTTCCGTCCGCTTCTTCCTCAACGTTGGCACAATAAGCTGGCTGATCATAAATCCTTACTAGGATGGGATCAATGAAATTTGTGTCTGGATGTTGGATCATGGATGATAGGGTAGCTAGTGCGTCAGCGAACTCATTCTGAACCCTGGGGACATGCCGAAATTCGGTCTTTGTGAATCTTTTCCTTAACTCCTGTATGTGGTGCAAATAGGGAAGTATCTTAGAGTTTTTGGTGGCCCACTCTTCTTGGACTTGATGTATGAGCAGGTCTGAGTCCCCGATCACTAGTAGCTCCTGAATGTTCATGTCAATGGCCATCTTGAGTCCCAGGATGCAAGCTTCGTATTCGGCCATATTATTTGTGCAAGGGAACCTGAGTTTGGGGGATACCGGGTAATGCTGGCCGGTTTCTGATACTAGGACTGCCCCTATGCCAACTCCTTTAAAATTGGCGGCCCCCTCGAAAAACAACCTCCAACCCTCGTAGGATTCTGCAATATCTTCTCCTACAAAGGACACTTCTTCATCAGGAAAATACGTTTTCAGGGGTTCGTATTCTCCGCCGATAGGGTTCTCGGCGAGGTGATCTGCTATGGCCTGGCCCTTAACTGCTTTCTGAGTCACGTAAATAATGTCGAACTCACTCAATAAGATTTTCCACTTGGCGAGCTTGCCAGTGGGCATGGGTTTCTGAAAGATATACTTCAACGGGTCCATCCTGGATATGAGATAGGTAGTGTAGGCACAGAAATAATGCCTCAATTTCTGAGCTACCCAAGTTAGAGCACAACAAGTGCATTCTAATAAGGAATACCGGGCCTCGTACGGGGTAAACTTCTTACTGAGATAGTAGATGGCTTGCTCCTTTCTTCCCGTTTCATCATGTTGCCCTAGAACACAACCGAACGCTTCATCCAAAACTGCAAGATAAAGCAATAGGGGCCTTCCTGGCTCGGGCGGAACCAAGACTAGTGGCGTTGACAGGTATTCCTTAATTCTGTCGAAGGCTTTCTGACAATCGTCGGTCCATCTAGTAGCAGCGTCTTTCTTTAGCAATTTAAAAATGGGTTCACAAATGACTGTGGACTGGGCTATGAACCGACTGATATAGTTGAGTCTTCCCAAGAAACTCATCATGTCCTTCTTGTTCTTTGGCGGTGGCAATTCTTGGATGGCTTTGATCTTTGATGGGTCCAATTCTATTCCTCAACGGCTTACGATGAAACCCAGCAGTTTTTCGGCAGGAACCCCGAATGCACATTTGGCAGGATTCAATTTCAGATTGTACCTTCTCAGTCTGTTGAAGAACTTTCTCAGATCTTCCATATGATCAGCAACTTTTTTGGATTTGACGATGACATCGTTCATATATACTTCGATCTCCTTGTGTATCATGTCGTGAAAGATAGTAGTCATGGCTCTCATGTAGGTGGCGGCAACATTCTTAAACCCAAATGGCATCATTTTGTAGCAATACATTCCCCACGGCGTGATGAAAACTGTTTTCTCTGCATCCTCCTGATCCATCCATATCTGATGATACCCGGCAAAACAATCAACAAAAGACTGCAACTCATGCTTGGCACAGTTGTCGATGAGAATGTGTATGTTTGGCAATGGGAAGTCGTCTTTGGGACTGGCCCGGTTGAGATCCCGGTAGTCGACACAGATTCTGACCTTCCCGTCCTTCTTTGGTACTGGCACGATGTTAGCTAACCATGTCGGATATTCCACTACCCTGAGAACCTTGGCTTTGACTTGCTTAGTGACCTCTTCTTTGATTTTCAAACTCATGTCGGGTTTGAATTTCCTGAGCTTCTGCTTTGCTGGCGGACAAGTCGGGTCTGTTGGCAGTTTATGAGCT
The DNA here is from genome assembly GCF_001879085.1 of Nicotiana attenuata. Classification (NCBI taxonomy): domain Eukaryota; kingdom Viridiplantae; phylum Streptophyta; class Magnoliopsida; order Solanales; family Solanaceae; genus Nicotiana; species Nicotiana attenuata. The sequence goes on along the minus strand of NW_017685077.1, from coordinate 1,893 downwards.
ACAATGAATGTGCTGAGGCCAGTCATATCATCATACGACCAGGCAAATATGTCCTCATACCCTTTCAAAAATTCCGTATATTCTTCTTTTTCTGATGGTGACAGGTGAACACTGATGCGAGTTTCTTTGACGTTCTCTGTATCTCCCAAATTAATGACCTCAGTTTCTTCCAGGTTGGACTTAGGTCTGTTCTCAAAATTCTCAACCTCTCTAACGACCTCTTCAGGTATTTCATCATCTTCTGAATCTACGTCCTTTTGTCGCGTTGTTTCGTTGCGAGTCACAGTCGTTGGTTCATCGTCAAGATAAGTAATAGTAATGCTGTATAAAATAGAGTAAATGATGGAGAAAATAATAAGCGAGATATATATGATAAAATGAAATGCTTTGATTGAATCCTTAATTGTTTGAAACATCGGAGCTCTTTTTTCGAAATAAATGCGGAAAGAAAATCAACTAGTAGAGTGAGCTAAAAATGAAATGCATGGTGCTTTTGTTTAGACTTGCTACCCCGAAGCCTTCTGGGCCCTGACAGTCCTAATTGACCAATTGCTGAGGCGGTCTCCTTTGCTTGCGGCTTGTATGGAAGGGCCTTCCTCCCCCTCCTCCTCAAAAAGAACACAACAGTCCATATCATCATCCTCTAGGAACAAATTCTTCATGGCTGCCAATGTTTCATCTTCTTCGGACCCATATATAGTATCTGCTGGCTGGAAGGTTTGATCCAGGCTAGTTATCGTAAACTCCAATGGATAGTAGGGGCCGCGCCATGGTGGCGACCAGTTCTGGAATTCTTCCCAAGTATAGGCGTACCCTAAGCCAAAAGTAGTGCCATGCTTTTTCAGTGTGATGGGCTCAGTGATCCCCTGGAGATTCTTGCCGAGTCCCTTTCCAGGTTCGTACCCACACCAATTTAAGATGCTTTCAATCTTGTTGTCCCACCATTTGTCTTTGTCCACAGCGTTGACCCTTTCGATGTGGTGGTATGTCTCTCCTCCTATTCTCCTTCTGCCCCCGATCATTGGGATGGTCTGGCGACTATATATGGGATTACTACCGTCTCCATGAATGATCACTTCTTGGTGATTCCATTCGAATTTTACCGCTTGATGCAGGGTCGATGCTACAGCTCCGACAGCGTGGATCCAGGGGCGTCCTAACAGCAAGTTGTAGGATGCCGGGACGTCTATTACTTGGAAGTCGACGTCGAACCACGTTGTCCCCATTTTCAAGCACAGGCTAATTTCTCCAATAGTAGATCTCTGGGATCCATCGAAGGCTTTGACATTGATAGCCCCGTCTTTGATCTCGTGTAGGCCTTTTCCCAGAGTTCTGAGAGTTACAAGTGGACATATGTTGAAGCTGGACCCTCCATCGATTAGGACTTTGGTGATGAAGTAATCTTCGCATTGCACGGTGATGTGCAGTGCCTTGTTGTGGCTCAAACCTTCTGGTGGTAACTCGTCTTCATGGAAGGTTATTTTATGTCTTTCCAGCACTTGCCCCACCATATTCGCCATCTCACCCCCGGTTATATTGCTGGGCACATAGGCTTCGCTCAGTATCTTCATTAGGGCATTCTTGTGAGCGTCTGAACTTTGCAGCAGGGCCAGGATAGATATCTGTGCCGGCGTTTTGTTCAACTGTTCAGCGACCGAATATTCCTTAGCCTGTATTTTCCTCCAAAGTTCGTCGGGCCCAGTCTCAATGGGACGTCCCGGAGCTTGCTTACTGGATTCGGCTAGGTGTTCTGGGGTGTAGACCCCTCCTGTTCTAGTCATTCCTTGTGCGGCAATCGCTTCTCCTGTCTTTGTCTTTCCTTTCCTCCTAGCTTCGGCAGTGTAATCCCAGGGTATGGCGTTTGAGTGGAACGGTGTTACGTCAGTCATTACT
>NW_017685076.1:3494-7055 GCF_001879085.1 Nicotiana attenuata | reverse complement strand
GGAGTTGAGTCTTATATGTAACTTGCTAATTGTCGAGTACGATGTATAGGCATGGTGACGAGTATCTATGCATTGGTGTCTAGCATGACCGTGAGTCCTTATTTGCGGATAGTTTGGTTGTTGTTATGCCTTCCATGCTTAAATGATGACTTCTATATATTGTAAAGACCTTGTGAAAGAAATTGTGATCTTGAAACTTCGTGGAGCATTGGCTCGGGTTGAAATACGAATTGTGAAGGTATATAAGATAAGTAACTCTTTGGAGCATTGGCTCAAGTGATAATGTGAACTATGAGATGAAAGTGAAAGAAAGAAAAGAGTTCATGATTCATTCCCTTGCCGGGACGTTGTTGGTTATTGATATTGTGCCCTTGCCGGGTTTTTAATTGTTGTTTGTGTTCCCTTGCCGGGATCTTCATTATTGTTTATTCATTCCCTTGCCCTTGTTTGTGATTGTTGATTGGGTGAGGAAGAGTGTTAAAGCACGAAGGGTGATGCCGTGCACTGTTTGTTTATGGTAAGGAAAGAGTGTAAAACACGAAGGGTGATGTCGTGCATTGTTTGCTTATTATGAGAAAGAGTGTTAAAGCACGAAGGGTGATGTCGTGCCGCATGATGTACCATTCCGTGCCGATTCTATTGATATATGTGAGGAATGAGAGTAAAAGCACGAAGGGTGATGCCACATGATATTGCTTGGTGAGGACGAGAGTAAAAGCACGAAGGGTGATGCCGTGTACTGGTTGAATTCTGTTTCATTACGTACTATTGAGTTGTGCTGTATTCCTTTATTATTGGACGACTCTTATTTGGAATTTATTATACTCCCCACAGCATGTTTCACCTCCCATATTATTTATCTGTTTTATATTTCGATTCCGCTATGTATATATATATATATATATATATATATTTATATATATATATACATAGGTTTATGTGGTAGTCTAGTCTAGCCTCGTCACTACTTCGCCGGGGTTAGGCTAGACACTTACCAGCACATGGGGTCAGTTGTGCTGATGCTACACTCTGTGTATTTTTTTGCACAGGCCCAGGTTTCGAGCAGCAGCAGCAGCATTAGCACGGGAGCAGGCTTTCAGTATCGTGAGACCCGAGGTAGCCTTGCAGGCGTCCGCAGGCCCGGCGTCTCTCTCTTATTCTCCCTTTTAGACTTTTGCCTCTTTGTATTCGAGACAAACAGCTTATGTGTTCTTTCAGACCCTTGAATTTAGAAATTCTTAGTAGTTCGTGAGTATTGTGACACCAGTCTTGGGTAGAGGCTTATATTGACTACTCCGTGTTTTATTCAGTTTCTATAATTAAGACTTCCGCTATTAATTAGTTTTGTTGTTTTATATTGTTGTCATAAATTGTTAAAAGAATTGTTTATTAATGGAAAATTAATCAAAATGGCTTGCCTAGCTACTACGAGTAGGCGCCATCACGACCCCCGAGGGTGGGAAATCCGGGTCGTGACAAAAGCAAACAATATTCGAACTCCAACCCATTTTAGGTGATTAACCTAATTTAAACCTGCAGTTAACTAATCAAAATGAATTAACCTACAATCTTGCAATTAATAACTGTTATGCACCTAACACAAAATTACTGAACTTTAAAATCCTGACTAATCTAAACATGCTAAACATATAAAAGAACACACTAATAGTCAACTACTGATGCATCATTAAACAAGCAATTCAAATGATAATTTAGCAAATTTAACTAAGTATAATTGAAGCTAAACCAAAACATGTTGTAATAACCTAAAACTAAACTATAGCATGTAATGCAATCAGTCAAAACAACATAAAAACCAATCTATCAGTAAATCATACAACTAAGAAAAATGATCATGAAATAACGGAAGGAAGGAATATCCATTGATGACATCACTACCGGCTTCAAATAATCCGGTCAGTGGTCTATATCATCACACGAGCACTGGTTAATGCTTAAAAAAGCGGAGCCAGTGCTACATACATCGATATTAACCACGGCCGGTCAAAAGAACTGAACGCAAGATGATGAAGAGATGGTTGGAGTTCTGGTGGGTCAGTGGGTGGTTGACCGGAGTCCGACCGTCGTGAAACATCATGCAATCAACATCGCTCGAAAGGTTTCAAAGAGACCAATCGACTGGTGCAAATATTATGGCCATTGGAGCTCAAGTTGGATTTGAGATCGAAAAAGGAAGAAAAGAAATTAGAGTTCAAATCCTAGATTTACTAATCGAGCAGTTTGAGGCGGATTTAGGGGAAAATGGTGGTAGATAAGAGTTTAGGGGAAGATGAGGACTGTAAGGTGAAATTCGAGGTTGTTCGGAATGGTGGCCCGTCAGAGGTGGGTTTGGGGATCTATGGCGGCTAGGGTTTGGAGAGAGGGTGAGGAAGATGGAGAATGGAGGGTCTTTAGGGTTTGGGTGGGGGGGGAGGGGGCTTAGGACAGTTATAAGGATTTGGTATGGGGGTTCGCGGCCGTTCGTTTAAGGGGAATGGAGGGTTGAGATCAAGTGTGACCAAAACGGGGTTGTTTTGGTCATTGAAGGGTGGGACCGGGTTTTAGAGGTCTGGGCTGGGGCGATTGGGCTAGTTTGGAGAGGGATTGGGGCGGGTATTTATGGTAATTGGGCCATGGAAAGTATCCCAGTCCGGTTTCAAACTCAAAACAATGCCCCCCCCCCCCTCCTTTCTTTGTTTATTTTCTTTTGAATTTTAAATCCTAAATAAATTAAATAAAAATCTTAAACTCCTATTCCTAATATTCAAATAATTAATTAACTTAAAACTAATGAAAGAAAATTAATAATTTAAGACTAAAAGCTAAAAATATAAAAAATGGCCATGGTATTTTTTGTGATTTTCATTTAATAATGCAACTAATAAACGTAATTAAATCCTAAAAATGCAAATAAAACCTAAAATTCTATGCAATGAAGATTTTGGACATTTTTTGTGTTTTCTTATGATTTTAAGATATTAAATATGCGACTAAATTCAAACAATAATTAACAAGAAATTCCTAGAAATTCTATGAAAAATTATAACAATTAGAAAAATCTATTTTTGTGGATTTTATAGGAGTATTTTCGTGAAGAGTTTAGAAGAGTTTTTGGGCAAAGATAAAGTGAGCAATTATGAGCCATTTTTGCCTATTAGACACTCCGTTTGGAAGCATTTTGAAAAAGTTTGACCGAACCTTGCTTCGGAGGTTGCCTACATATCCTTGACTATAAAGGAATCAGGTCAGCGTAGTTTTGGAAACTTTGGTAGCTGGGACTACCGAAAAGCTGTGATTTCACTGATGTTGCTGCTGTTACTGCTTGTTGAACCCCTTATTACACCAAAAACAAAAATGAAAAGAAACTAAACAAGTCTATTAGCTATGAGTTACAAGATTAATATCTATACGTCTTCTGAAACTTGATCTTGAGTCTTGATTGGTTCTTCATGCGGACTCTGATCTGAACCTTGATGCTTGCTAGCTGCAGGTGTTGTTCATTCTTCTTTGGCTTTTCCGGATCAAGACGGGACATGCAAAGCTTGTGACTTCAACCATGTC
>NW_017685076.1:0-620 GCF_001879085.1 Nicotiana attenuata | reverse complement strand
TGGAATGAATAAATCAAACAAAAATCAACATAAATGAAATATTTAAACAAAGAAAACTAAAGAAAACAGAACTAACGAAAGAGAAAAAGAATCAAGTCTAGGCCAAATTATAAAATACTACTGTCAAAACAAATTATGATAAAACAAACATTGAAGTAAGCATACTAAAAGATATCAATATGAGGAGCATAGTTTTACTTAACTAAGAGAGGCATAAAAACTCATTTATCAGAAAGAGGACAAGATATGGACCTCAAATGAGCAAATCATTGTCTTCAATATTACTGTTCCAAAAGATGAACATTGAGTATCCTTAAACAGATCCGGAAATGAGCAAAGACCATGCGAGCGGAACCTCGGATGGAATCGAAGGACTGAACCTCACCGGACAACTAGATTAATTGACGAGATCCCAACGAAGTCTTCATAGAAACGGAACGAGCTATTGCTCTTCGCCGACGTTGGTCACTGGGAATTGACAATGGGAGAGAAAGTTATAAGGGTAGTCATTAGAGGTGGAGCTAAATTCTTCAGCAACTCCACCTCATATGAGTATTTATTCTTCTTTTCGCCAAATCGGTTGTCTCCTTCATACGCATTTCTCTACTGCAAACGATTAG
>NW_017685075.1:2226-7055 GCF_001879085.1 Nicotiana attenuata | reverse complement strand
GTGGAGTTCACTATGGAGTTTCAAGTGCTCGATGTCAGTGTTTCTTACAATCTTTTATTAGGACGGCCCTGGATTCATGCTGCAAAGGCAGTACCGTCTACTTTGCATCAAATGGTCAAGTTTGAATGGGATCGGCAGGAGATCGTAGTTCATGGAGAGGACAATTCTTGTAATGCTATTACATCCTTTGAGGAAGTTGAAAATGACAAAGGTCTGTGGGTGTACCAAGTCATGGACACGGTGCCAGTTGATAAAATCCCGGAAGGAAAGTGTGTTCCTATGCCCAAGATAGCTGCCGCATCTGTTATGGTAGCCTCAGAGATGATAAGGAATGGATTCTTGCCCGGAAAGGGGTTGGGTGCTGCACTGCAAGGAATCATACAGCCGGTGTCTCTCCCCGGAAATCTGGACACTTTTGGGCTAGGTTTCAAACCCACTTCAGCTGACATAAGGAGAGCCAAGAAGATGAAAAAGAGAGTGTGGACCCTTCCAAAACCTATTCCTCGCCTTTCCCGTTCCTTTGTCCGGCCTGGTACTAAACGACGCCCAGCAACAGCAATGCCAAATTCTGTGGTGATAGAACCTGACAAGGAGATGATTGCAAGGTTCGAAAGGGTGTTCGATGAAGTGAATATGGTGGAACCCGGCGAAGGTCCGAGTAAGGTTGATGTGCAGTTCGTGGGATCTCAGGCTAAGCTCAATAACTGGGAAGCTACTCTTCCAGTTCGGAAGGAGTGGTAGTTAGTTTTTGATTTTTCTTTGAGTACTAAATCTGGATTATTTCCAGGGTTGTAATTCAGATTTCTATGTTCCGTCCATTTGGACAAGTTAAACCTTGTTATTTTACAATTCTAATGAAATGCAATGTCCTCCTTTCTTCTTTCCTGATCGCCTTTATTTTGTTTTCTTTTCTCTCTTGTACAGTCCCTTTTATGCTGGTTTCAATGATGTGTCATGCATAAGGAGTCTCCGGCCTAGTCTTGATAATCAATGTGAAATAGTAATACAGGAAATTGAGTGTGATGGCGAGAGGGAATACGATGACGAGGAAGCTTTGGAAGAAATCAGTAAAGAGTTAAATCAATTTGAGGAAAAACCCAAGCCTAACTTGAATGACACAGAGGCAATCAATCTAGGGGATCGGGAGAATGTTCGGGAAACAAAAATAAGTGTCCATTTGGAAGCCCCACTCAGGGAGGAGATAATTGAATTGTTGTTTGAATACAAAGATGTTTTCGCATGGTCATATGATGACATGCCAGGCTTAAGTACCGATCTGGTGGTCCACAAATTGCCCGTTTATTCGGAATGCTCGCCTGTCAGGCAGAAGTTGAGGAAATTTAAAACAGATATCAGTGTGAAAATCAAAGAAGAGGTTACCAAGCAGCTTGAGGCGAAGGTCATACGAGTTACTCGATATCCTACCTGGTTAGCTAATGTGGTGCCTGTACGAAAGAAGGATGGGAAGACCAGAGTGTGTGTTGATTACCGTGATCTCAATAAGGCAAGCCCGAAGGACAACTTCCCACTTCCAAACATCCATATATTGATTGACAATTGTGCCAAACATGAGATTGCTTCCTTTGTGGATTGTTACGCGGGCTATCACCAGATTTTGATGTATGAGGAGGATGCGGAAAAGACAGCATTCATCACACCTTGGGGGACGTATTGTTACAGGGTCATGCCATTTGGATTGAAGAACGTAGGGGCAACGTATATGAGGGCAATGACTACCATGTTCCATGACATGATACATCAAGAAATCGAGGTCTATGTGGACGACGTGATCATAAAGTCGAGGAAACAATGTGACCATGTCATGGATTTGAGGAAATTCTTCCAGAGACTCCGCAGGTACAACCTCAAGCTCAATCCAGCCAAATGTGCATTTGGAGTCCCATCAGGGAAGTTATTGGGATTCGTGGTAAGTCGGCGCGGTATCGAATTAGACCCGTCTAAGATCAAAGCCATCCAAGGGCTACCACCGCCAAGGAACAAGAAAAATGTGATGAGTTTGCTTGGCAGATTGAATTACATCAGCAGGTTCATTGCCCAGCTTACAACTACTTGTGAACCCATTTTCAAGTTGCTAAAGAAAGATGCTGCGGTCAAATGGACTAACGAATGTCAAACAGCATTTGATAAGATCAAGAAGTATTTGGCTAGCCCACCAGTGTTGGTCCCGCCAGAGCCAGGAAGGCCCTTGATCCTTTACCTGACTGTGTTAGACAATTCGTTTGGTTGTGTACTGGGGCAGCATGACATCACAGGAAGGAAAGAGCAGGCGATTTACTACCTCAGCAAGAAGTTCACATCATACAAGGTAAAATACACCCAACTCGAGAGGACGTGTTGTGCTTTAACCTGGGTAGCGCAAAAATTGAAGCATTACTTGTCAGCATATACTACCTATCTCATCTCTCGGTTGGACCCATTGAAGTATATTTTTCAAAAGCCCATGCCCACAGGGAGACTGGTGAAATGGCAAATCCTGCTTACGGAGTTTGATATAGTCTACGTGACTCGGACTGCAATGAAAGCACAAGCACTGGCTGATCATCTAGCCGAGAATCCCGTTGATGACGAATATGAGCCTTTGAAAACATATTTCCCGGACGAGGAGGTAATGCGTGTTGAAGAATTAGAACAGGTCGAGAAGCCTGGATGGAAACTGTTCTTTGATGGGGCTGCTAATGCCAAGGGTGTCGGAATAGGAGCAGTACTGATTTCTGAGACAGGGCAGCACTACCCTGTCACTGCTCAACTTCGTTTCTATTGCACCAATAACATGGCTGAGTACGAAGCCTGTATCCTGGGACTGAGATTGGCTATAGACATGGGCGTCCAGGAAATCTTGGTCATGGGTGACTCGGATCTTCTTGTACACCAGATTCAGGGAGAGTGGGAAACACGAGACTTGAAGCTTATACCATACCGGCAGTGTTTGCATGAACTTCGTCAACGGTTTCAATCAATAGATTTCAAACACATTCCATGAATGCACAATGAGGTTGCTGACGCTTTGGCCACTTTGGCATCAATGTTGCATCATCCGGACAAGGCTTACGTGGATCCGTTACATATTCAGGTTCGAGATCAGCATGCCTATTGTAATGTGGTGGAGGAAGAAGTCGATGGTGAGCCATGGTTCCATGATATAAAAGAATATCTCCGGATGGGAGTATACCCGACACAGGCTACAGGGGATCAAAAGAGAGCAATTCGACGCTTGGCAAGCGGATTTTTCTTCAGTGGAGGAGTGTTGTACAAGAGAACTCCAGATCTGGGGTTATTGAGATGCATAGATGCCAGACAGGCCACAGTCATCATGGCTGAAGTACATGCAGGAATTTGTGGACCTCACATGAGTGGATACGTATTGGCAAAGAAGATCCTCCGAGCAGGTTATTATTGGCTTACTATGGAACGGGATTGCATCAGTTTCGTGCGCAAATGTCATCAATGTCAGATACATGGAGATTTGATTCATTCTCCACCATCTGAACTACATACAATGTCGGCACCATGGCCTTTCGTTGCCTGGGGAATGGACGTTATTGGACCGATTGAGCCAACAGCATCAAATGGGCACAGATTCATTTTGGTAGCTATTGATTATTTCACTAAATGGGTGGAGGCAAAAACCTTCAAATCTGTGACTAAGAAGGCAGTTGTCGATTTCGTGCATTCAAATATCATATGCCGGTTTGGGATCCCGAAGGTAATCATCACAGATAATGGTGCCAATCTCAATAGTCATTTGATGGCCGAGACATGTCAGCAGTTTAAGATCATGCACCGCAATTCTACCCCATATCGCCCTAAAGCAAATGGGGCGGTCCAAGCAGCTAACAAGAATATCAAGAAAATACTTCGGAAAATGGTCGAAGGGTCAAGGCAATGGCATGAAAAACTACCTTTTGCCTTGTTAGGCTATCGCACTACTGTCCGTACTTCAGTAGGAGCGACTCCCTATTCCTTGGTGTATGGAACCAAAGCAGTAATACCCGCAGAAGTCGAAATCCCGTCCCTCCGGATCATCGCTGAGGCAGAGATTGATGATGATGAATGGGTTAAAGCCCGCCTGGAACAGTTAAGTTTGATTGATGAGAAGAGATTGGCAGCAGTGTGTCACGGTCAGTTATACCAACAGAGAATGGCAAGAGCATATAACAAGAAGGTGCGTCCACGTAAGTTTGAAGTAGGGCAGTTGGTGCTGAGACGTATCCTACCTCATTGGGCTGAGGCAAAAGGAAAGTTCGCCCCAAACTGGCAAGGGCCATTTGTTGTAACCAGAGTGTTGTCCAATGGCGCATTATATTTGACAGATGTGGAAGGAAAATGTGTAGAAATGGCCATCAATTCTGATGCAGTCAAAAGATATTATGTATGATTTCTTTATCTTTGTGTACCTGATTGTATTTGGCATGTTTTGAGATTGAAATGACAAAGGCATTTTGTTCTGCTATCTAAACACTTTATCCTTTGTTACCCCTTTGAGCCTTACTTACTTTCTTGCATACCCCTCTTTCGGAATCAATAATAAAACTCGTAAGCCCAAGCGGGGAAAGAAAATGGAGAAACAAGAGAACAACAGTGAAAAGGAGAAGAAAAGCAAAAAAAGGAAAAAAAAAAGAAAAAGAAAAAAAGAAGAAAAGAAAAAAAAGAAAAGAAAAGAAAAAGAACAGTGAATAAAACAGAAAAATAAGAAAGAAAAGAAAAGGCAAAGAAAAGAAGTGAAAGGAAAGAAAACAAAAGTGGAAGGAAAGGTCGCAACAATGAACGTAGTTTTATGTTTGAACTACGTTTGACTTGATCCCGAAAGG
>NW_017685075.1:0-989 GCF_001879085.1 Nicotiana attenuata | reverse complement strand
CCCCCCCCCCCCCATAACAAAAACGACGTCGTTTTGGCAAATCGATCGTGACCGTCCATACCCCCAAATCTAATGGTCTAGATCCGATCTTCCATTTTAAATAAAACTGTAATAACCTTATACAAAAATCAACGACCATTCTCATCTTCCTCGTACAAACCCTAACCCCGCCGTGCTGCCACCTTCCTCCGCCGGCGGTGATGCTCCGATCAACCCCAAAATTACACCACCGGTTCTCCTCGTTCCCCTCTTCCAACCCTGCCCTTGGTTTCCCTCGAATCTCGCCAGAGCTCGTCGAATATCCCGTTAAAATTTTCTGGCCAAGTCGCCGGTTACGCCAAATGGTCCCAAATTAACACCATGGGACAACCTTGACCTCCTCTACCCAAACCCCATAGCCGCTTGGCTCGAATATAACCAGAATGGCTCGAATATCTATTTCAAGTTTTCCGGCCAAAACCCTAAAATGGCCAAAGTACATGCAACTGATGTCAAAGGGCCCTGGACCTCCCTCGTGACGAATTCAATGTCAATGGCCCTCAAATCTCGTTGGAGATCATTCGATTTTGAATCTGTAATTAACGAGTGAGTTATCGTTCTTCTTTCTGGTTTCTTTGTTTATTTTCCTTCTTTTCCTGTTTAAATCCCTCTGTTAGTTTTGCTATCATGTTTGTCGGTGTCCAATTAATTTTCATTTTTCGCTTGGTTAATGATCGACTGGTTTGATTATTAGATTAGAGCTCATTTTATGTTGATTCAATACTAATTTTGTTAGGCTGATTCGATTAGAGTCTATTTTAGGTATTAGTTTAAACCCTGCATTGTTAATTTTTAATTAATTTTGTGTAGGTTTGACTGGTTTTAATTGTTGTACAGTGTATTCTAAGTTGTTAATCAGTGTGCTAGGGGGTTTGTTTGATTTCGGTTATTTGGAGTAAATCAGTAGGTTTCCTTTGTTTAAGTAATGTTTTCTTAATGATAATTGATTC
>NW_017685074.1:0-7056 GCF_001879085.1 Nicotiana attenuata | reverse complement strand
AGAATTCAATCCAATCAATTTCATGTCAAAGTGAAGCAGGTAATCCTAACCTAGCATGGTTCACGTAATACAATTAAGGCAGTTAAGGCAAATAGAGCAATTTAGTCAAGTAGACATGCTTCTCTAGGCTACAACAGGTTTAGTTTCCAAACAGTGTAAGTAAGAAAAGGAAGAACACAATTCAAGGTTATTTTTAATGAAAAACCGGATTTCCAACAATTAGCACAAGTACGCGCTCGTCACCTCACGTACGAGGCATTTCAATTACCACAATATCAATCCTAAGGGGAAAGGTCCCCCACACAAGGTTAGACAAGCCACTTACCTCGAACAAGTGCAAGTCAACCCGAAACCACGCCTTTGCCACGAGTATCCGACTCCAAATGTCCAAAATTTATTCAATTAAATTTCAGAATGTAAATAACACTTCAAGTAACTGATTCTATAATTAAATTCTAAGCTAATACGCGAAACTAGGTAAAATAACCAAAATGCCCCTCATGCCCACATCTCGGAATCGGGTAAAATTTACATTTTCGGAATCATCATACTCTCACGAGTTCATACATACCAAGAACACTAAAATCGGAGTTCAATTGACCCCTCAAATACCCCTTTTTAGGTCTCTTAAACTCAAGCCCTAATTACCCACTTTTCACAAGTTTTCCACCACTAATTAGGTCTTTAATTCACATAAAAACGAGTTATGAAGTTAAAAATGTTACCTCCAAGTGATTCCCCTTGAATCCCTCTTCAACCCACTTCAAAAAGCTTCAAAAGCGCCTAACAATGGAGGAAACTATGCTAAAACTCGCGAAATAACCCTTTTAAAACATTCTGCCCAGGTATTTTAATTCCTTCTTCGCGAACGCGGTCAAGGCCTCGCGTTCGCGAAGCACAAAAATGTCGTTGACCAAAAGTCCTCTTACGCGAACGCGACACTGCCCTCGCGAACGCGATGCTTCCACTGACCAACCCTTTGTGAACGCGTTACACATCTCGCCAATGCGGAGAACAATTCCACCTCGAACCCAACTGACCACTTCTTCTACGCGAATGCGATACCCTTCCCGCGAACGCGATGCTCAAACATCATCACCCTTCGCGAATGCGAATCCTTCATCGCAAACGCGAAGGGTAAAATCCCTTTGCAACAGCTGAACAAAAACCTGCAACTTTTTAACAACTTGAAATGCTCCGTTGAGCATCCGAAACACACCGAGGTCCCCGGGACCTCAACCAAAAGCATCAACATATCCTAAAACTTTATTCAAACTTGTACCAATCTTCAAAACACTTCAAACAACATCAATTTCCCAAAAACACATCGGATTCAAGCCCAAGAACTCCAAATTTCTCAAAATACGCTTTCGATCAAAAAGTCTATCAAACCTTGTCCGAATGACCTGAAACTTTGCACACACGTCCCAAATGGCATAACGGAGCTACTGCAACTCTCGGAATTCCGTTCCGACCCTTGGATCAAAATCTCACTATCGAACCGGAAACTTCAAAATTCGACCTTTCGACATTTCAAGCCTAAATTAGCTACGGACCTCCAAAACATAATCCGGCCATGCCCCTAAACCCGAAATCACCTAACGGAGATAACAGAACCATTGGATTTCCATTCCGAGGCCGTCTTCACACTGTTCCGACTACGGTCAACTTTCCAACACATAAACTCTCATTTAGGGACTAAGTATCCCAAAACTCTCCGAAACTCAAAACCAAACATCCCGGCAAATCAAAATAGCAGAAATAAACTTGGGGAAAAAGCAGTTAATAGGGGATCGGGGCGTAAATTCCAAAAACGACCGGTCGGGTCGTTAGATCCTCCCATACTTAAACATTCGTTCGTCCTTGAACGAGCACAAAGACATACCTGAAGTAGTGAAAAGATGAGGGTACCGGCTGCACATATCCTCAAGAATCTGAATAGTGCGTTCGGACTGTCCGTCCGTCTGAGGGTGAAATGCTGTGCTCAACTCCACCCAGTACCCAACTCCTGCTTTATGGCTCTCCAGAACCGCGATGTGAACTGAGTACCTCTGTCTGAAATGATGGAAACTGGAATATCATGCAGACGGACAATCTCCCGGATATAACTCTCCTCCAATCACTCTGAGGAATCGGTAGTACACACAGGGATGAAATGCGCGGACTTGGTCAGCCGATCCACAATAACCCAAATGGCATCGAACTTCTTCAAAGTTCATGGGAGCCCAGATACGAAGTCCATGGTGATCCGCTCCCACTTCCACTCCAGAATCTCTATCTGCTGAAGCAATTCACCCGGCCTCTGGTGCTCATACTTCACTTGCTGACAATTAAGGCACCGAGCTACAAACCCAACTATATCCTTCTTCATCCGCCTCCACCAGTAGTGCTGCCTCAAATCCTGATACATTTTCGCGGCACCCATATGAATGGAATACGCGAACTATGGGCCTCCTCTAGAATCAACAATCGAAGCCCATCAATATTGGGTACACAAACTCGACCCTGCATCCTCAGTACTCCGTCAACACCAATAGTCACATCCCGAGCATCGACATGCAACACTTTGTCCTTGAGGACAAGCAAATGAGGGTCATCAAACTGATGCTCCCGGATACGATCAAATAAGGAAGACCGAGAGACCACACAAGCTAGAACCCGACTGGGCTCCGAAAGATCCAATCTCACAAACTGGCTGGCTAGGGCCTGAACATCCATCGCCATAGGCCTCTCTGCTGTTGGTAAATAAGCCAAACTCCCCAAACTCTCTGCCCGGCTGCTCAAAGCATCGGCCACCACATTGGCCTTGCCCGGGTGATACAAGATAGTGATGTCATAATCCTTCAACAGCTCTAGCCATCTCCTTTGACGCAAATTAAGGTCCTTTTGCTTGAACAGATGCTGCAAACTCCGGTGATCAGTATAGATCTCACAAGGCACGCCGTACAAGTAATAACGCTAGATCTTCAAGGCATGAACAATGGCAGCTAACTCAAGATCATGGACAGGATATTTTTTCTCATGTATCTTCAACTGTCTAGACGCGTAGGCAATCACCCTACCGTCCTGCATCAATACCGCTCCAAGGCCAACTCTCTAGGCATCACAATAGACAGTATAAGACCCCGAACCGGTAGGCAATATCAAAACTGGGGCTGTAGTCAAAGTTGTCTTGAGCTTCTGAAAGCTCTCCTCGCACTCTTCCGTCCACTGGAACGGAGCACCCTTCTGGGTCAGTCTGGTCATAGGTGCTGCAATAAATGAAAACCCCTGAACAAATCGACGGTAATAACCTGCCAAGCCAAGGAAACTGCGGATCTCTGTAGCTGAGGATGGTCTGGGCTAACTCTGCACGACCTCCACTTTCTTCGGATCCACCTAAATACCCTCTCTCGAGACCGCATTACCCAAAAACGCCACGGAATCCGCCAAAACTCACATTTTGAGAACTTAGCATACAGCTTCTTCTCTCTCAAGGTCTGGAGTACTATCCTCAGGTGCTGCTCATGATCTCCCCGACTCCGGGCATATACCAGAATGTCATCAATAAAAACGATCACGAACGAATCAAGATATGGCAAGAAAACACTGTGCATCAGATGCATGAAGGCTGCTGGGGCATTTGTCAGCCCAAATGACATAACAAGGAACTCGTAATGACCATACCGAGTCCTGAAGGCAGTCTTCGGGATGTCTGGCTCTCGAATCTTCAATTGATGATAGCCTGAACGCAAGTCAATCTTAGAAAACACATAAGCATCCTGCAACTGGTCGAACAGGTCATCAATACGAGGCAAAGGATAGCGGTTCTTCATTGTCACCTTATTCAACTGGCGGTAATCAATACACATACCCATAGAACCATCCTTCTTCTTTACAAATAATACAGGAGCACCCCAAGGCGATACACTGGGCCGAATGAAACCCTTATCAAGTAATTCCTGCAATTGCTCCTTCAACTCCTTCAACTCAAGAGGAGTCATACGGTACGGGGGGATAGAAATGGGCTGAGTGCCCGGCAACAGATCAATGCCAAAATCAATGTCTCTATCGGGTTGCATGCCCGGAAGATCAGCTGAAAACACATAAGGGAAATCCCGTACTACTGGGACTGAATCAACAGAAGGAGTATCCATACTGGCATCTCTCACATAAGCTAAGTACGCATCACAACCTTTATCAACCATACGCTGAGCCTTAAGGAAAACAATAACTCTACTGGGAGTGTGACCTAAACTACCCCTCCATTCAATACGCGGTACACCTGGCATGGCCAGTGTCACGATTTTGGCGTGACAATCAAGAATAGCATAATGGGGTGACAAACAGTCCATGCCCAAGATAATATCAAAATCAACCATGCTGAGCAACAATAAATCGGCTCTGGTCTCAAAACCGCCAAGAACAACCAAACATGACCGATAAATGTGGTCCACAACAAGAGAATCCCCCACAGGAGTAGAAACATAAACTGGGGAACTCAAAAAATCCTGAGGTACACCTAAATGCGGAGCAAAATAAGAAGACACATAAGAATAAGTGGAGCCTGGATCGAATAGAACCGATGCATCTTTGTGACAAACCAAGATAGTACCTGTGATGACAGAATCGGAGGCGACGGCCTCGGTATGAGCTGGAAGAGCATAATATCTGGCCTGGCCTCCCCCTCGAGGGCGACCTCTACCTCCCCGTAGGGCAAAAATCACGTGCTCACAGCTGCCCCTCTTTGCTCGGAAACACGAAGAGTTTTCGTGCAACGATAAGTGAGCGGATACGAGCGATTTTTTGCCCGTTTGAATACACCGTGTGAAGCATTTTGAAAGATTTGACCGCACCCTGCTTCTGAGGTTGCCTACATATCCTTGGCTAAAAAGGAATCAGGTCAGTGTAGTTCGGGAAGGTCTGGTAGCTGGGACTACCATGAAGCTGTGGTTTCACTGTTGCTGCTGCTGCTACTGCTTACTGAACCCCCTTATTACACCGTGTTAAAATAAAAAGAAGCTAGACTAAGCTATGATCTATGAATTACAAAAGTCCTATCTATATCTTCAAACTTGATCTTGTATTTCTTGTTGCCTAGTTGTATTGTATTCTCTTCGGCGACATCCTTTTATTGCTGCCTTGAATTGTGATCTGAGATGTTCTATGGAATAGAATTTGGAACATAGCTGATTGCCACAATTGAGAGCGTAGGACAACAATTTTTGAGCTTAGTGGGGAGAGTGCTAGTGGTCAGATGGATTCACGTGGCCTGTTTTAATTAAACATGACTGGATGTTATTAGGTGCTGATATACAAACATGGTGCTACAGCTTTTTATGGAGGAGCTGTACTGCTAAGTCATCATCTCACACCAATCTAGTGTGTTGCTGCCTAAGACCTAGAGTTGGAGACCTTATTTCTGACTTAAGACCTAATAGCTTGAGCAACCTTATTAGCAATGTCTTGCTGGGTTTTACATGATAGAATTGAGATATTGTTTTTCTTCCTATCTAATATCTCCTAATCAAACTAACGAATTTGTGTAGGGTAGGAGTTATTTGAGAACTCTTTATTGACTCAAAGAAATTGTCAACTGACATAAGGTTTAAGGGGAAAGCCAGCTAATATGGTGACAACGCCTTTGATTGGCTAAGGCCTATGATAGGATTTCATGAAGTACTTATTGGCTTGGTAATAAAGAAGATGGGATTTTCTGAGCACTTATCAACCATGGTGTGGACTTCGTGTCAATTAACTGGTATTCAGTATTGGTGAATGGGAGATCCAATGCTACGTGTATCTTCAAAAGATTGGAAAGGATCTTTGTGCATTTGCCATTTCAAAACATGTTTCCAACTATTGAAGTTGAACATCTAATCAGAACTTGATCAGATCATGCACCATTATTAATGACATGTAGGGAGCAGACCACCAATTTTGTCAAGCCTTTTAGGTTCTTGAACTTTTGGACTAAAGATGCGACATTTAGGATGTGGTGAGGAAGAATTAGGAAGCTGATTTCATAGGGGATCCGTTTTTGATGTTCAAGCAGAAGCTCAAGAAGTTGAAGGCAGCACTATCAAGATGGAGTAGGGAAGCATTTGGTGATGTCTTGAAGCAGTTGGCTATTTTAGAGGATATTGTTAGGATGAAAGAGATGTTGTTTGAAGAAGAGCTACAATTGAGAACAAGATTGTGCTTCAAAAGGCTCAATCTGAATTGAAAAAATACTTGAGTATTGACGAGCAGTACTGCAAGCAAAAAGCTGAGATGACTTGGTTCGCTGAAGAAGATAGGAATACAAGTTTCTTTCACAATCATGTCAATGGCAAAAGAAAGGAATTGAAACTAAAGAGGATCAAAAGTTTATGTGGGGTATGGATTGAAGACCTGGAGCAATTGGCTACAGCTGCAGTGAACTTCTATCAAAAATAGTTCACAAATAAAGGTGATACATCTGACTTTTCCTAGCTCAATAATGTACCTTTGATGGTCACTATGGAATATAATTTGGAACATAGCTGATTGCCAACAATTGAAGAGGTAAGGACAACAGTTTTTGAGCTTAGTGGGGAGAGTGCTAGTGGTCCAGATGGATTCACTGGCCTGTTTTATTAAACATGCTGGGATGTTATTGGTGCTGATATACACAACATGGTGCTACACTTTTATGGAGGAGCTGTATTGCCTAAATCCATCACTCACACCAATCTAGTGTTGCTGCCTAAGAAACCTAGAGTTGAGACATTTTCTGACTTAAGACCTATTAGCTTGAGCAACTTCATGAACAATGTCTTGTCTACGGTGTTACATGATAGATTGGATTGTTTTCTTCCTTATCTAATATCTCCTAATCAATACGGATTTGTGTAGGGTAGGAGTATATTTGAGAACATCTTATTGACTCAAGAAATTGTCACTGACATAAGGTTAAGGGGAAAGCCAGCTAATGTGGTGATCAAGCTTGATATGGCTAAGGCCTATGATAGGGTTTCATGGAAGTACTTATTGCTTGTAATAAAGATGATGGGATTTTCTGAGAACTTCATCAACATGGTGTGGAACTTCGTGTCA
>NW_017685073.1:5185-7057 GCF_001879085.1 Nicotiana attenuata | reverse complement strand
CATTTGGGTACTCGCGCTCACTGTGGGGGTTCAGACTCCGGAGGGGCTCCTACAGCCCAAGTGCAATATCATCGTAACATTCGCTGTGGCGTGCATCCCGATCCACACTCAGTCCAGGTATATATATGCATGCAAGCCAATCGGGCACAGTCAAATTATTCATTTTAGTGTCAATTATTAGGAATTTTAGAGCTAAGTGTTTAAACCTTTATTTATTTACTAACCATTTCGAGACAGTGTCTAACTCAGGACTGATATCATGAAATATGCTAAGCATCATGAAAGCAGTGATAAGGATCCCTGAAGGATGCAAATGATAGGCACAAAGCCCCAAACACATTCATAAAATCCAAGTAGGATGATTACCAAACAATTTCTAGTCAAGAACATAGTACGAACATCAATCGGAACAGACTAGGTCAAAATCCCCAGTCACTATCGACCCCGCACTCGTCATAGAGTACGTGTCTCGCCTCAATATAGCGTCACAGTGTGATATACCGGGGTTTCAAACCCTCAGGTCATCATCTACATCTATTACTCACCTCAAGCCGGCCACAAGTCTAGCTCGCTATGCCTTTGCCTTTCGAATCAACCTCTTCGCACGCCGAATCTGATTAAAACCACAACGAATACATTACAATAGGCTAAAGAAACATAACCCAATCGAAAAGACTCGAAAAGCACCAAAATTTACGAAGTTGGCAAAACCCGAGCCCCGGGCCCACTTCTCGAAAAATTACGAAATTTACATCACTGGATTACTCGTCTGGCCACGAGTCTACACATACCAACTTTACCAAAATCAGAGTTCAAATGCTCTTTCAAAATCCATTTTTACGTCACAGCTTTCCAAGCCCTAACTTGACCCGTTTTTGATGAATTTTCCACAATTTACGTGTAATTTCTACCATAAACTCGAATAATTAGGCCAAGAGACTTACCTCCAATTGGTTCTCAGTCAAAACCCTCGAAAATCCTCGCCCAAAGCTCTCCAAGTCGCTTAAAAATGGTGGAAACTACCTCTATGCGGTCCCGCTTCCGCTTATGCGGGACCGCTTCTGCGGCCAAAATTCCGCTTATGCGGTCTTCACTTAAAAACCCAACGTCCGCTTTTGCGTCTCCTCATTCGCTTCTGCGAACCACTCAAGACCGCTTCTGCGGTTTATAGTCCGCTTCTGCGGACTCGCATTTGCGAAAAATGTTCCGCTTTTGCGGAAACACTCCACCAGGCTACGAACCGCTTCTGCGATCCTTTACCCGCTTCTGCGGAACCGCTTCTGCGGTCCATTCCCGCAAAAGAGGAAATACCAGATGACAGAAAAACTGAACCTGCAACACACCTCAAAACGCTCGTTTAACCACCCGAATTCACCCCGAGGCCCCCGGGACCTCAACCAAAAACACCAACACATCCTAATACCTTATTCAAACTTGTTCCAATCTTTAGAACACATTAAACAACGCTAAAACCATCAAATCACATCGAATTCAAGCCTAAGTTTCTTAAAAACTTCCGAATTACGCATTCGATCAAAAACCCGACCAAAACACCTCCGAATGACCTGAAATTTTGCACACATATCCAAAATCACCTAACGGAGCTACTGCAACCCTCGGAATTCCATTCCGACCCTCAGATCAAAATCTCACCTATCCACCGGAATTCGCCAAAATGCCAACTTTGCCAATTCAAGCCTAATTCTACTCCAGACCTCCGAAATCACTTCCGATCGCATTCCTAAGTCACAAATCACCTCCCGAAGCTAACCGAATCACCGGAATTCACATCCGAGCCTTCTAACTAATAAGTCAACGTTCGGTTGACTTTTCCAAACCAAACCTTCCTTAAAGAGCTAAAGTGTCTCATTT
>NW_017685073.1:0-2279 GCF_001879085.1 Nicotiana attenuata | reverse complement strand
CCCCAATAGTCACTAAACAGGATCGGTATACATGATCTACAATGATAGTATCACCCACCGGGGTAGATACGTGCACAGGCAAAGCAAGACAACCTCGGGTAGTACCCAGGTGATGAGCAAAATATGAAGATACATAGGAATAGGTAGATCCGGGATCAAATAAGACAGAGGCATCTCTGTGGCAGACTGAGATAATACCTGTGATAACAGCATCTGAGGCAATGACGTCCTTCCTGTCTGGAAGAGCATAGATCAAGCCTGACCACCAACAGTCCGGCCTCCACCCCTGGGACGGCCCCTGGCTACCGACCTCCACCCCTAGCTGACTGCGCGGGTGCTGATGAAACAGGAGCAGAAGATGAGGGCTGATCCCTCTGCTGAGACTGACTACCACGACGCCGAGGACACTGTCTCCTCATATGACCGAACTCACCGCACTCGTAGCAACTACCCGGCGCTGGAGAAGGGGACTGATGGAAACCCCTCGCTGCTGAAGAACCCTGGGCTGAAGAGGCAGGTGTAGAGCTCTGAGCTGGAAGGGCACTAAGTGAAGTCTGGCCCTGCTGAAATCCCTGATGACCACGGCCTGAAGAGGCCCCACTGTACTCTGGACGACCTGACTGAGGAGGCCTGAAGGAACGGCCTCTGCCACGCTGGAACTGGCCCCTAGACGGAGCACCACTGAAACTACCTGAACCTCGAGGCCTCTTTGCCTCCCTCTCCTCACGCTCCCGACGGCGAACCGTCTCAATCTCTCGAGCCATGTCAACTACCTCCTCAAACGAGGCACCCATAACCCTCTCTCTGGTCATCAAAATGCGGAGTGAATAGTTGAGGCCATCCACGAACCTCCTAATCCTTTCCCGATCTGTCGGGATCATCCAAGTGGCATGCCGAGCTAGCTGCATGTATCTCAACTCGTACTGGGTCACAGACATGTCCCCTTGAACCAACCACTCGAACTGACGACGTAGCTCCTCCCTGTGAGACTGCGGTACGTACTTCTCCAGAAAGACAGTGGAGAACTGCTGCCATGTAAGGGGCGCTGTACCAACCGGCCTACGCCTCTCGAAGTCCTCCCACCAGGTGAATGCAGGCCCTGAGTACTGGAAAGTAGTAAAAGCCACACCACTCGACTCTAAGATCCCTGCAGTGCGAAGCATACGCTGACACTTATCCAGAAAACCCTAGGCATCCTCGCCCTCAGCACCGCTGAACCTCGGTGGCTGAAGCCTGCGAATCTCTCAAGGCGACGCTGCTCATCGTCCGGCATAGCTGGAGCCTCATAGGCTGCAACTGGTGCAACTGGAGCAACTGGAGCAACTGGCGGAGCTATGGCTGCTTCCGGTGTTTGAAGTCCCTGGGCAGCCTGCTCAGGTGTGTGAGCAACTGGGGTCTGATGTCCTCCCCCGGTCTGGGAAGCAGCTGCTGCGGTAGAAGCTGAGACTGCCTGAGCCAGGCCAGTGCAAACTGATAGTATCTGTGCCAAGGTCTCCTGGAGACCAGGAATAGCAATAGGCACTGCTGGTGCCTACACAGGTGCTGCTGAGACATCGACAGCTGGAGTCTGGTCCTGAACTGTGGCAGCTGGTGGGTCAGCAGGTGCTGTCTCTGCTGCCCTACCTCGACCACGACCACGACCGCGTCCACGGCCTCTAGTGGGTGGTACTGGTAGTCGACCATCGCATCCGGTAGCACGAGTTCTCGCCATCTGCGAGAGAATAGAATACAGGAATTTAGTTTTCGAATCACAAAGCCGCACGACAAGAATTTCAAGAATATGGAGTTTTCCTAAAGGTTCTGCAGCCTCTCGAGGAAAAGTACAGGCGTCCCCGTACCGTTCCGCGAGACTCTACTAAACCGGCTCATGACTCGCGAGGCCTAGTAACCTGGCTCTGATACCAACTTGGCACGACCCCAATCCCGGTCGTGATGGCGCCCAACACTAATGCTAGGCAAGCCCGACCAATTAAATACTCTCAACCCAAATTCGCAATCCGTTAACAAATAATATGATTAAAATAGTAAATATCAAGTTTCCAATCCGGAACTAGATAAAATAGTACGAAAAATAATAACGAATATACCAAACATTCCCCCAATAGATCTGGAGTCACGAGTCTAGAGCCTCTAAATGTAACAGAGTAATATATTCATAGTAATAAAGAAAGTCTAGGATAGGGAAAGACAAATGCAATAACGGGGAGAAGTCGGGTCCTGCGGACGTCAGGCAGCTACCTCAACAACTCCTAAACCGAAATCCAAGAAGACAACAAACA
>NW_017685072.1:4064-7057 GCF_001879085.1 Nicotiana attenuata | reverse complement strand
CCAAGAAATGGAGCGTCTTTCCAATTACCAAGCACGGTATCTTAGCCACTGAATTCTATATCAACAATACTAGGAGCTTCACAAGTCCTCATCACATCGTTCTTAACAAGTTGCTCTTGGGTTCCTTTTGCCAGCTCGTTCTCTAGATCAACCTCTGATAGTGTTGAAAGCTTGGTAGCCCTTGGACCTCCGAGGCTCCCAGAAGAATTCTCACATTCCTTTTCAAAATAAATCATGCCCACCAAGTGCGTCTCATTATGCACAGGCAATGGACTTTGGCTGGTGTCTACTGCATCTGGATTTGGCACAACGATGTCACCTGCATCAATAAGCTTCTGAACTGCTTTCTTCAGCTTCCAACACCTTTCTATGTCGTGCCCCGGGGCATCTGAGCAATATGCACACCTTTGGGAAAAGTCAAACGTCTTTGATAGAGAGTTTGGTATTTTTATCTGGATAGGCTTCAACAGGCCCGAACTCCTTAGCCTCTGGAACAGATTGGCGTATGACCCTTCCAATGGAGTGTAGGCTTTCTTCTTCCGCAACCTCTCTTCCTTACATTTTGGTTGGCCGGAAACCTGCTCCGGGGGGTTTCTTGTAGGCTCTTGGGGGTGGGTAAGCATTTTGTGGAGCCGGGTACCGGAAAAGTGGTGTATGACTCTGGGAGTTATGTGGAGAGAAGTAGCATTGGGAAGGGTCACCTGGCGTACAAGGATGTCCACGGGGACGATGTCGGGGCTGGGAGTGTTGATCAGGAAAACCCATCGGATCACCTTTTCTGCTTCCCCCTCCTCCACCCAAGCTTGCTGGGATATTTGGATTGTCTTTCGAGCAACTCATGATCTTGCCTGACTTGATTCCCTCTTCTACTAGCTCCCCCATTCTTAGCACCTCATCGTGAGCAACCTCGGAGGGATAATATTGGGCGTTATGAGCTTTGGGCGGGTGTTCATTGTTGAGAACTGTGGATGTGACCGGAGGGCACTTTTGGGAAAAGATAGTTGGACGACGAGTGATGGAGCTACTAGGGTGGCTGGGAAAGCTGTGATAAGCGGGTAAGTATGGAGAGGGTGGAGGATCGCCTGGCGTTGTGTCCGGAGTTTGGGTAAGGATAGCGTCTAGGAGGCTGGGTGGTGGCGGGGGTGGTGCCTTCCCAGTCATCCATGCCCGATACATGTCTGCCACGTGTTGTCTCAACATATTTACCTCTTCTACCAACCCGTTGTCCTGTTCAACCAGTTACTTTCGGGCACCGGTAGCAACCCACTCAGTTCTGTTGTTCTCTGCCATTGCCTTTTGCCTTTGTGTTGTAGGGAAGAGTTACTTTAAAAACCACAAACCAACCACCTGTCTGAAATGATATGACAAAATGAAACCATCACGTTAGCGTTAGGGCATTTATCATATTGGTACCCGCACATTTGGGGAATGAATGCACCTAAGCAGTTAACAGTTCCTATTATGCTTATGATCGGTCGCTTGCGTCATCCCGGCCTTTCTTTTTTCTTTATTTGCCATGCCTTTTCTCTCATTCTTCCCCCTTGTTTTTCCTTTCTTGTTTTTCACCTCTTTCCTTTCATTCTTTTTCTTGTTTTTCGTTTTTATTTTCTTTTCATTTAGTTACGGTCGAATCCTATGGAGATTGCCTACGTATCACGACCCCGCATGAATCAGACCAAGCGTAGTTCTTGCAAACAAATGCGAAAATAAGGAAACAATTTTTTGGGAATTTTTCTCAACTTTTCATTAATAACAACTGCGATTACAAAAGCTACCAGACTATTTGTTTTTCTTTTTCTCAAAAAGGGGAGTTACAAAAACAGACTCAAAAACAAAAATACAGACTCGAGTAACTAGGAATACATCAAAGCTTCAAACCCTGGGGCCCGCGGGGCATCACTCGGCATCACCACGGGCCTGCGCAAGACTGAGAAGGTTTCAATGTCAACTGGGTCATCCTGGACAAGGAGTTCTAAGGAAAAGTGTGACTATTTAAAGAAAGCTGACTTATTGTGACTTAAAAGAAAAGTGGCTATTTTTCAAAAAATTTATTTAAGAAAGCAAAGACTTGGTTTTGCAAATACGGCCTCTCAGCACTTCCGGGAGGGAGATTTTAAGGCTGTGCCCGCAAACCATTTAAAAATGACTCAGGGTGGCTGTTCTTGCAAAAACAGCCTTCTGGCGCCCTTTTTGGGGACATTCGGCTTATTTTAAACAAGAATGGCGGTACCCGAATTATTTTGACAAAAAGTTAAAGTCTTGGTATTTTTGGCTATCTTTGAAAAAGGGTGGTTGGACCCGATGAGGGTTGCCTACGTATCTCGCGTCCGGTGAGAATCAAACCAGCGTAGTTCGGGCGACTAGATGCAAAAATAAAGAGATAATCTTTGGGATTTTTTTTTCAAATTTTCATTAATAAAACTCCGATTACAAAGCTACTAGATTGCTTGTTTTTCTTGAAAAGGAAACTACAAAAACAGGCTCAAAATAACAAAATACAGACTTGATGATTAAAAACTAAATCAAGACTACATCAAAGCTTCATATCCTGGGGCCCGCAGGGCATCATTCGGCATCATCGCGGGCCTGTGCGCAAGACTGAGAAGGTTTCAATGTCAACTGTGGTCATCCTGGACAAGGAATTTTAAGGAAAAGTGTGACTATTTAAAGAAAACTGACTATTTAATGACTTATTTTGACTTAAAAAGAACAGTGGCTATTTTGTTTAAAAAAATTTATTTAAGGAAACAAAGGCTCGGCAAATATGGCCTTTCAGCACTTTCGGGAGGGAGATTTTAAGGCTGTGCCTCCAAACCATTTAAAAACAACTCGGGGTGGCTGTTCTTGCAAAAACAGCCTTCCGGCACCCTTTTGGGGACATTCGGCTTATTTTAAACAAGAATGGCGTCACCCGACTTATTTTGACAATAAGTTAAAGTCTTGGTATTTTTGGCTATTTTTGAAAAAGAGTGTTTGGACCCGATGAGGGTTGC
>NW_017685072.1:0-461 GCF_001879085.1 Nicotiana attenuata | reverse complement strand
GTTGGGGTTTAGGTAAAACGTTTAGGGTTTTCGGACCGGTAAACTTACTAAATTAATATTCGAGTAACGTTCCGTTTAGAGTTCGGAGGGGACGGGGTTTGGGGGGGTTCAAGAGAGGAGAACAAGACGGTTCTATGGTGTTAATTTGGACGGGATTGGGTCACCTAGGGTTTTGGCCGGAATCCTTTGATCCAAGATTCGACGAGTTTGGGTGGGATTCGAGGGGAACCGGTTGTGGATTTGTAACGAGGAGGAGGAGAGGAATAAGGGGTGTAATTTTGGTTGTGTTTGGAGACTGGCCGCCGCCGTGAGGCGATTTCCGGCGGCGAAACACGGCGGCGTTACAGGGTCTGTATATGGGGTGAAGAAGACGAAGGCTTGGGGGTAGGGGGCGATTCGACCATTAAATACGAAGATTAAACAAGTTCCCAGCCGTTGGATCAGAGATCCTCGACGGCTGG
>NW_017685071.1:6402-7059 GCF_001879085.1 Nicotiana attenuata | reverse complement strand
TGCATGCGTCATCCCAGCTTTTCCTGTCCAAATTCTTTTCTTTTTATTCTGACCCTCTTTTTCCTGCCTTTTCCTTGCTTTTATGCTTTTTTCTCTCATGTTTTCTCATTTTTCTTTTCTCTTCCTCTTTTCTTTTCTTTCATTCTTGCCTTTGCTTTTTGCTATGGTTTCTTTCTCTAGATTTTCTTATTTCTCTCTTTTGTTTTTTTTTCTCTTATTTTTTCTATTCTTCTCTTTCCTCCCTTTTTCTTTTCTCTTAGGGTTACGGTCGAATCCTATGGAGATTGCCTACGTATCATGACCCCGCATGAATCAGACCAAGCGTAGTTCTTGCAAATAAATGCAAAAATAAGGAAACATTTTTTTTGGGATTTTCAATTTTCATTAATAAAACTCCGATTACAAATATACTAAACTATACGTTTTCTTGAAAAGGAAAATTACAAAAACAGACTCAAAATAACAAAATACAGACTCGACGATTAAAAACTAGATCAAGAGTACATTAAAAAGCTTCAAATCCTGGGGCCCGCGGGGCATCATTCGGCATCGCCGCGGGCCTACGTGCAAGACCCCTTTGTAACTGCTCCAAATTATTCGTAACCTGACGAACAAATATCATCACTGTAGCAAAGAAAGTGGTAACGACCCATTCTT
>NW_017685071.1:0-2683 GCF_001879085.1 Nicotiana attenuata | reverse complement strand
AGACATTAAAGTAAGAAAACATGGATTCAGGTCTTCTGAAGTTATGGGCCAGCAGATAGGCCCAATTCAAATTCCTTGTGCCTGGGGCAGGCCGGTGTATCGTGCAGAATGCCCACATGAATGAAGGCAGCAATTTCATTTGGGCCTAGTCTTGGTAAGACGAAATGCAGTGAGAAGGCTGGCCCAATCAACGTGTCCATATGTCAAACAATCTCAGCAATGTTTTAAACTACTTTTAACAGGGTGCTCTTATTGATTAACATGCCTATAACAAAAGGGGACTATTACCCAAATCAATCTATCCACAGATTAACCAAGTTTCAATACCGTATATGAGAAGATTAATTTATAAGCAGGTTTTTAAAATGCCGTGTTTTCTACTATGCTAGATTCAGTTAATGCAAACTGACCTAATGCACTATTCCATTCAATACCCCTGTTCATTATTTCAAACAGTCAACAACCATACACTATGTCATTTGCATCTATTCTTAACAAACCATTTATATTTACATTAATGCAAACTAAGCTAACAACTGAAAACACAAACGAAATCTACCATGAGTAATCATGTCCTAATAGTCAATCATCAGGAAGGAATTAACATACACAACATGGCCAAATTAATTACAAATCCTCTTTGATGAATATATAGATTCAAATCTCAAACTACAGAATATTTGAAGAAGCAAAAACTAGTAGGAAGACAAATGAGATCTCTCTAATAATCATCACATTCGTTTCCTTCAAAAATCATGCTCCAAATTACAAGTTAAGTGATATCCATGTGGTTTAGAATGTACCTGGAATTTGAATAAAATAGAAAATGAGTGTCAGCTAGGCAGCAGCAACACACAACAGTTAATCAACAACTTGAGATCAAGTTTTCAGCCCAGGAAATGGTGTCAAAATAGCCAGGAAACAATTTTGAATGAACAGCAACAGTAAACAACTGAAACAAACTTGAATGGCCCAATTTGAACTTGATATAACCCCCAGAACCTCTGAAACCTTCACTACTGAATTAAAAGGACTATTCAAACCATTTTTTAACCCTATTGAAGCTGGAAATTGAATTTCAAAACCTGAAGCTTCGAGATCACTCTACAAATTCAATGGAACAGTGATTTTGGGAGTTTTTGGCTATCTGAAGTTTCACAGCTTTCAGTATTTTTTTTTGGAATTTTTCTGATTTTCTCTAAGATCTAGAATTGGAATTTCGAAATTTTTCAGAGTTTTGGATTTCTAAGGCTTCTAGAAACTTGTGGGGATTTTTCAGATTTTAAAACTTGTTAATCAAGGCAATGGGCATGCCTTTTTATAGGCAAAACCTAGGGCTGCCTTCAGATTGCTATTTACACCTTTAGTCCCTCTTTTATTTTCAAATTTTAACAGTTTAGTCCCTTATTTACTGACTTATTTCCCAAGTTACATTATCAAGTCTCTGAAATTCTAATTGGAACCCCATCTAGAAGGTTCTAGGGGTTTACAGTTTCAGTTACTATAAGATTCTCTTGTCTAAAGTACCTAAACTATCCTTTTATTTATTCTGAAATTACCAACCTAGTCAAACTAACTCCCAACCCTGTTGATCTTAGCCCAAGCTAACCATGGTTAATTAATCAAGGGCTGGGGTATTCAGCTATATCCAAACCAATTCCTAAAATTGAAATAAGCAATCTAACTAATTCTAGTCAGAACTGGAAATTAATCCTAATTAATACTATAACCTAAAACTATTTTATCACTGAACATGAGCAATTCGACAATTCAAACATAAAATCATACTGAACAAAACCAAGTAATAAAAATGTAAAGGGAAAATGAAACTATACTGTAGAAACAAAAGGATTAAAATAAAAAAATGTAAAGAAAATAACAACAAACATGGAATTAAAATCTAACAGTCAATCAAACAAAAATATAATCAAGACCTTATAACAAAACCTGACTCATAGAACACTAATTGCTGCCACCAAGATATAAAAAAAAAATAAGGCATGGATTAATCCGAAACTAATTTAAAATTAATGAATTCAAACAAAAGATGAAAGAAAGGAAATCTTACCTATGTAAGGCTTGAGCAGGGGCTGGGTTTTGATTCGAGCCTCGGAATAATGTTAAACTTTTGTTCTTCACTAAGAACAAACGAAAACCATTATTTCGTGACTCGAATCTAACAATGGACCCAAGAAGTTGGGAAGAATTCAAGTGATTTAAACTTCTAGGGTTCTACCGCTTTTCGATTTGAAATTCGAGAAGCTCCGGTGGGATTTGGAGGAAACCAATTAGGGGTTTAGGAAAAGGGGAGTGAGGAGAGTATGGGGTGTGATTTTGGGGAGATTTGGGGGTGGCGCCGCCGTGTGCGGCGGAGGCGGCGCCTAGGGTTTTGAAGATTCGAGACGTTTGGGTGATGTTTGAGAAAAACTGGGCTTGGATCTATAATGAGGAGGATGAGAGGAAGCAGGGGTGTAATTTTGGGGTTATTTGGAGACTTGCCGCCGGCGGAGGCGATTTCTGGCCGGCGGCGGACGGCGGAGGGCGGCGGCGGGATTAATGGCGGCTAGGGTTTGTATTAGGGAGTGTGAGAGACGACGATTGGGGGGTTTAGGGGGTTCCGACACTTATATACTAACGGGTGTGGACTTCTCGTCCGTTGGATCAACATCCTAGACGGCTGAGA
>NW_017685070.1:4301-7059 GCF_001879085.1 Nicotiana attenuata | reverse complement strand
GTTGTAAATCGTGTGTATCGGCACCGCCTAGCGGTTATTGGGAATTAGAGGTCCGAGTGGATCTTTCTTTGCTTGGTATGCCAAATTTTGGATATGATATTGGATTGTAGGCTGGTTGTCTCAGTGTTGGGTTATTCTAAACTATTGTGCTACGGGCTAGGCCGGAAATGCCACGGGTTGAGCGGCAAGGTGGATTGGATTATGTTCTTGCAGAGTGGTATATATTTCAAAAGATGCAGCGGACGGCTGAGAAGGATTGTTTTTCTTAATGGGGCATTCGTGATGGATGTCAGTGCAGAGGTTTCTACCATTGGTTCAGTTCCGGTATTGAGTGACTTTTCGGATGCGTTTTTTTTGGCCGGGCATGTCGCCGGGTGAGATGGCGGATTTCGGTATTTATTTGGTGCCGGGCACCGTATCGTACGGCTCTGGCAGGAGTTATAGTAGTGGAAGGAGCAGCTTCAGGCTTCTTGGTATTGAGTTCGTTGGCAGGCCAATGTGGCTACGTATTTAGCTTGAGCTAGCTTGGTTAGTCTTGAGTTGTATTGTTGAGGAACAGGTGGATTCGATCGTTATTGAACTTGTTAGTGATCTGGGGAGATCTATGAGTTGCTTTTTCTGTGCTGTGAGGCGTTATGATTTGTTGGTTATGGGCACACGTGGTGCAGATCTATTGGGGATTCATAGTGGAAGTCGAGCGGGAAGAGTAATCGGATGTTGCTCGGTAAATGGAGTGTGGGTTATGACCTATCAGGTGGCGTGTCGTATGTTGTTTATTTCACCGTGGGTGCAATGAATTGCCTTGGTTTCAGACATCAAATTGTGTGTGGCTGTCGAATTTTGATCACAGTGTCTTGAGGTGCTCCATGTGTAACAGTGTTTGGATAGGATCGCGCATTGTAGCGAGGCTGCGTTGAGTTATGACCTTTCGGGGTAGATTCAGGTGTTCTATTTCTATGATGTGAGACGGGGTCTCAGCCTTGTGTTGTGATGATACTGATGAGCTTGAAGTACAGCTCTTTTGTTTGAGTTATTTTCATGATTTGAGTATATTCAGGTCGTTTCTTGTTGGTACGCGTATTATGCAAGTTGTGGCTTAGGCCTGTATTGAGATATCATATCACCAGAGTGGTGTGTTGGATTCGAGGTGATTGTTAGATTCATTAATGAATACGAACAGAATTGATTGCAGCTTGTTAGAGAGATAATATCAAGGTATGGCCCGCAAATCTGTTGTGATATTAGTCAAAGGGAAATGGCTTCATGAATGGTTGATCTGAGGAATGGTTACGGTTTATCGCGTGTTTCATTTGTTGTTGGTAGTATATGGAAGTGTTAGAATAAGACTTTAGCTAATAAAAGGTTTTCTATCGGTATTTGATCATTATGGGCAACTTCTGTAAATAGAGGCTATCGTTTCGAGTGTTTGGATTATGTGGTATATCATATGATTTCACCTGAGGTTGCAAGTATGTGTTATTACAGCTGGTTCGGGTTTATTCTGGGTATAGATGTGAGGTTCTGATATTGTGTATGATTTCGGAAAGTGCAATGTGGTTCTATGGTTTATGGTTTAAATGGACTGTGAGATTTCGGCTATATTGTGTTGTCGGACCTATATGAGATAGGGTGACGTGAGATCACCCCGGGGTATATGCTTGGTAAAGTTATTCAGCTGTTGGTTAGCTTCTAGGACAACTCTAGGTACGCTCGAGGACGAGCGTTGGTTTAAGTTGGGGAGGATGTGACGACCCAACCCGTCGTCTTATGTATTACAGTCCCGTTTCCCCCATTTACTGCTTCTTCATGTTTCATTATCAGCAACGAGTGAGTTATAGTTGAATTGAATTGGTTTAGATAGGAAATGAGACACTTAGTCTCTTTAAGGAAGGCTTATGTTGGAAAAGTCAACCGGACGTTGACTTATGAGTTAGAAGGCTCGGATGTGATTTCCGGTGATTCGGTTAGCTTTGGGGGATGATTTGTGACTTGGGAGTGCGATCGGAATTGATTTTGGAGGCCCGGTGTAGAATTAGGCTTGAATTGGCGAGGTTAGTATTTTGGCGAATTCCGGTGGATGGGTGAGAATTTGATCCGGGGGTCGAAATGGAATTTCGAGAGTTACTGTAGCTTCGTTAAGTGATTTTGGATATGTGTGCAAATTTTTAGGTCATTCGGACATCGTTTGGTCGGGTTTTTGATCGAAAGTGCATTTCGGAAGTTCTTGAAGAACTTAGGCTTGAATCCGATGTGAATTGATGATTTTAGTGTTGTTATGTGTGTTTTGATGATTGGAGCAAGTTCGTATGATGTATTGGGATATGTTGGTGCCTTTGGCTGAGGTCCAGGGGGCCTCGGGGTGAATTCGGGTGGTTAAACGGAGAATTCGGAGTTTGTTGCATGTTTGAAGTTTGCTGGTTCTGTCATTTCTGCATCTCCGGAAAAGGGACCGCATAAGCGGTTCCGCAGATGCGGCGTATTGGTCGCAGAAGCGGTCCTTGAGGGACCAGGGTTTTCCGCAGAAGCGGACGTGGATCCGCAAATGCGGCGACCGCAGAAGCGGTTCTAGACCGCATAAGCGGTCCGGGGGAATTTAAGTGAGATCGCAGAAGCGATCGTTTGGTCGCATACGCGGTGACCGCAGGTGCGGCATATTAACCGCAGAAGCGGAAAAACGGTCTGGGTTTAAGTGAACAGTGGTTCACGAATTGGAAAGAGAAGAAAAATATTTTGGACTTCGGCTTAGGCGGTTTCTTGG
>NW_017685070.1:0-732 GCF_001879085.1 Nicotiana attenuata | reverse complement strand
CCATGTGTTATTTCAATATTTATCTTCTTAAACCATAAGATTCGTCCAATCTCATAAATGTAAAATTTTGACATAATTGCATTTTTTTAGAAGATTTGTAGAAGTTTTTAGCGTTTTTGAATTTGTGAAAACAGAAAACAAAGCATCTACAATCAGAATACAAATAATCTACAATTTATCTACAAAATATCTACAAACTGGTACATTGAATTTTAATNATCCCAATTTCCATTCAATTGTAGCTTAATTGGATTTTCGACATAATTGCATTTTTTGCAGTAAGATTTTGTAGAAGTTTTAGTCGTTTTGGATTTGTGAAAACAGAAAATAATGCATCTACAATCAGAATACAAATAATCTACAATTCATCTACAAAATATCTACAAACTGGGTATATTGAATTTTAATATCCCAATTCCCATTCGATTGTAGTTTAATTGAGATTTTCGACATAATTGCGTTTTTTGCAGAAGATTTGTAGAAGTTTTAGTCGTTTTTGATTTGTGAAAATAGAAAACAAAGCATCTACAATCAGAATACAAATAATCTACAATTTATCTACAAAATATCTACAAACTAGGTAAATTAAATTTTTATATCCCTATTCCCATTCAATTGTAGCATAATTGGGATTTTTGACATAATTGCGTTTTTTCAAAAGATTTGTAGAAGTTTTAGCCGTTTTTTATTTGTGAAAACAGAAAATAAAGCATCTACAATCAGAATACAAAT
>NW_017685069.1:0-7060 GCF_001879085.1 Nicotiana attenuata | reverse complement strand
TAGCTGATTGCACGGTTATGTGCTATGTTGGTTACGTCTCGAGGTATGCTGGCGAATCGGTTCTAGTTGCAGAAATTGAGCCGAGGATGGGCGAGTGAAGCAAAATTTCGACAAAGGTTTATATTATGTTCCATAGGGTATGAGAATTTCGGAATGTCTAGAGTTGTTGTTGGTAAAGAATGCTCGGTGCATAGAGCAGGAAGTTGCTTGGTTGTATTGGGATGAGGGTCTCATTTTACGGTATCGGAGTGTCAATAAAGCACGAGTGGTTCTGTTCGTTAAATCAGGTAATTTGCAGATGAATAAGAGACAATGACTCTCGAGAAAGGTTTTAATGTGTTCAAGAATCTACATGTAGCACTCAGGTGTTTTAAGGTGGTGTATGTGACTAAAGACAGTGTTTTCAATAGAAAATGTCAAGACTTGTGGTATTTTTATGTTGATCATGGGATCCTATGTGTCGATACCTGGAAAGTAAAGGAAGCGAATTTAGATTCGCAGAAAGTTCTCAGAGTGAAGTATTCTGGAATGTGGTATTTCTGGGAAACAATTGAGAGAGTATTCAGTGGCCTATGGGTCTTAGACAGTGTGGTCTTATGTTCGAGTCTCGTATGGTAAGCTTGGATTGAGGCATTGTGATGCTACAGCGAGGGAGAAATATCAAGTGGATGATGAATCAAAAAGGGAAATTAGATAGATGGAATAGATTGATAGTAGACCGAATCGGTATGGTAAGGATGTGATTAATTCTTCATATGTGTTCGAGGTAATGGGCTTTTACAGGTATTGTGCAGCAAGGCTCTTGAGTTCTGACAGCTTGCTTAGCTTGGTTCGGGTAGAAGGATTCAGTCCTGGCAGTTTAGCTTGTGCAATGGAATTGGGGGAGAGTTCTTGATAAGTTTTACCGTGGTTTAGAGACGTATATATTACCTATGGGCATGCGAAGCATGGAATGTGTAATGATTTCTCTTCTTGATGGGATTGATGGAGAGTTCATGACTAGTGGAGTACGTAGATGTTTGTGGTTAGGAAGGGAGATGGAGTTCTCATGTTATACTAGTGTGGTATGGTATATGCGATATGTTGTGGAGGATTGGGATTTGTGTGTGTAAGGTTACGGTTCAGCTCGTGATGGAAAGTCATTAAATTCTTAAGCAGCACGGGCAGCTGCAGGTGATTAAAGAATCGATCTTCAAATGATTAAGGAAAATAGTATTGCCAACCATAGTGATTCGACGGGGGTATATGTTCCAGTAAAAGGGCAATGTGATGTAAACTGATAATACTTCGGTAGTGTTGCGGCATTTGCGATCGACTGTTGATATCTGAGTTTGATTGATGGCACAAAGAAATTTTAGAATATCTTTCACGGAATGATTGGGTACTTGAGGTGTGACATGTATTCGTACGGCGCAATTTGGGATCAGGTATAGTGATTTGTGTGCTATATGGAGTTGGAGACTAGGAGTTCTCGTGTTCAGGCTATGCAGTTGTTGTAAATCGTGTGTATCGGCGCCGTCTAGCGGTTATTGGGAATTAGAGGTCCGAGTGGATCTTTCTTTGCTTGGTATATTAGATTCTGGATATGATATTGGGGTATAGACTGGTTGTCTTAGTGTTGGGTTATTCTAGACTATTGTGCTACGGGCTATGCCGGAAATGCCACGGATTGAGTGGCGAGGTGCATTGGATTATGTTCTTGCAGAGTGGTTTATATTTCAAAGTCCCAGCGGACGGCTGGGAAGGATTGCTTTTCTTAATCGGGCCTTTGTGATGGATGTCAGTGCATAGGTTCCTACCATTGGTTCCGTTCCGGTGTTAAGGGACTTTTCGGATGCATTTCTTGTGGCCGGGCATGTCACCGGGCGAGGTTGTGGATTTCGATATTGATTTGGTGCCGG
Source organism: Nicotiana attenuata (assembly GCF_001879085.1). Classification (NCBI taxonomy): domain Eukaryota; kingdom Viridiplantae; phylum Streptophyta; class Magnoliopsida; order Solanales; family Solanaceae; genus Nicotiana; species Nicotiana attenuata. The sequence continues at coordinate 5,159 of NW_017685069.1, read as the reverse complement.
GCACCATATCGTACGGCTGCGGCAGGAGTTATAGTAGTGGAAGGAGCAGCTTCAGGCTTTTTTTGGTAATGAGTTTGTTGGTAGGCCGATGTGGATACGTGTTTATCTTGAGTTGGCTTGGTTAGCCCCGAATTATATTGTTGAGGGATAGGTTGATTCGATCGTTATTGAGCTTGTTAGTGATCTGAGGAGAGCTATGAGTTGCTTTTCGGTGTTGTGAGACGTCATGATTTGTTAGTTATAGGCACACGTGGTGCAGTTCTATTGGGGATTCATAGTGGAAGCCGAGCGGGAAGAGTAATTGGGTGTTGCTCGGTAAATGGAGAATTGATCATGACCTATCGGGTTGCGTGGTGTATGTTATTTGTTTCACCGTGGGTGTAATGAATTGCTTTGGTTCCAGACATCAAATTGTGCGTGGCTGTCGATTTTGAGCATAGTGACTTGAGGTGTTTCATGTGTAACAGTGTTTGGATAGGATCGCACATTGTAGCGAGGCCACGTGGAGATATGACCTTTCGGGGTAGATTCAGGTGTTCCATTTCTATGATGTGAGACGGGGTCTCAGCCTTGTGTTGTGATGGTACTGATGAGCTTGAGGTACAACTCTTTCGTTTGAGTCATTTTTCATGATTTGAGTATGTTCAGACCGTTTCTTATTGGTGCGCGTATTATGCAAGTTGTGGCTTAGGCTTTTGTTGAGGTGTCATATCACCAGAGTGGTGTGTTGGATTCGAGGTGATCATTGGAGTCATTAATGAATACGAGCAGATTTGATTTCAGCTTGTTAGAAGGATAATATCGAGGTTTGGCCCGGAAATCTGTCGTGGTATTAGTCAAATGGGAAGTGGCTTCATGAATGGTTGATCTAAGAAATGGTTACGGTCTATCGCGTGTTATTTATCGTTGGCAGTATATGAAAGTGTTGGAATAAGACCTTAGTGATAAGAGGTTTTCTATCGGTATTCGGGTGTTGTGGGCAACTGCTGTAAGTAGAAGTTATCGTTTCGATTGTTTGGATTATGTGGTATATCATATGATTTCACCTGAGGTTGCAGGTATGGGTTATTACAGTTGGTTCGGGCTTATTCTGAGTATAGATGTGAGGTTCTGATCTTGTGTATGATTTCGGAAAGTGCAATGTGGTTCTACGGTTTATGGTTTAGATGGACTGTGAAATTTAAGCTATATTATGTTATCGGACCTATGCGAGGTAGGGTGACGAGGGATCACCCCGGGTATATGCTTGGTAAGGTCATTCAGCTATTGGGTTGCTTCTAGTACAACTCTAGGTACGCTCGAGGACGAGCGTTTGTTTATGTTGGGGAGGATGTGACGACCCGACCCGTCGTCTCATGTGTTACTACTCCATTTTCCCCGTTTATTGCTTCTTCATGTTTCGTTATTGGTATGTGGTGTGCTAGAGTTGATTTGGATTGGTTCTGATAAGAAATGAGAGACTTAGTCTCTTTAAGGAAGGCTTAAGATGGAAAAGTCAACCGGATGTGACTTATGGGTTATAGGGCTCGGATGTGATTTCCGGTGATTCGGTTAGCTTCGGGGGATGATTTGTGACTTAGGAGTGCGATCGGAATTGATTTTGGAGGTCCGGTGTAGAATTTGGCTTGAATTGGCAAAGTTAGTATTTTGGCGAATTCCGGTTGATGGGTGAGAATTTGATCCGAGGGTCGGAATGGAATTCCGAGAGTTGCTATAGCTTCGTTAGGTGATTTTGGATATGTGTGCAAATTTTCAGGTAATTCGGACGTCGTTTGGTCGGGTTTTTGATCGAAAGTGCATTTCGGAAATTTTTGAAGAACTTAGGCTTGAATCCGATGTGATTTGATGGTTTTAGCGTTGTTTGATGTGTTTTGATGATTGGAACAAGTTTGAATGATGTTATGGGATATGTTGGTGCTTTTGGTTGAGGTCCCGGGGGCCTCGGGGTGATTTCGGGTGATCAAACGGAAGAAAATTTGACTTGGAGTGTTGCAGATTTTCAGCAGCTGTTGCAGGCATAATTTTGCCTTCGCGTTCGCACGGCATAGGCCGCGTTCGCGTAGGCCTCATTTTGTTGGTCATCGCGTTCGCGGGTGGGACCCCGCGTTCGCGATGGTGAAGTTGCGTTCGCGTAAGAGGGCCTGGGAGTGCATCGCGTTTGCGTCTGGTGCTACGCATTTGCGCAGAGAAAAAATTGGTCTATGGAAATTTTGTTCATCGCGAACGCGAGAGGACCCTCGCGTTCGCATAGAAGAAACCGGGCATCACAGAAGGGTTAATTAAGGACATTTCATCCGCGACCCATTTGATATTTCCTCCATTTTTGAACCGCCTCAAGAGCTTTTTGGTAGGAATTGAAGAGGGTTTTGACGGGAATCGATTGGAGGTAAGTCTCGTGACCTAGAAACGGTATTTATTTGAAGAATCAACCTTTAATTCATGGAAATTGGAGTAAAATTGGAAGAGCTAGGGCTTGAGTTTTTATATTTCAAATTGGGATTTGATAGGTCATTTGAGCTCGGATTTGGGAGTTCTTGGTATGTATGGACTCGTGGAGAGACGAGGAATCCGTTAATGTAAGTTTTGTAATTTTTCGAGAAGCGGGCCCGGGGCTCGGGTTTTTGCTAGTTTCGAGATTCCTGCTATTTCTTGGCTGTTTTCGATTGGATATTGTTCCCTTGGCATATTGTAATGTATTCGCTCTGATTTTGGTTAGATTCGACGCGCGTGGATGCCGATTCGAGGGGCAAAGGCGTCGCGAGCTAGAGATTTCACCGGTTCGAGGTGAGTAATACTTGTAAATGATATCCTGAGGGTTTGAAACCCCGGATTTGCACATCATAGTGCTGTATTGTGGTGACTTGCACGCCAGGTATGAGCGTGGGGTAGAGCACCGTTGGGAATTGTGACTTGGTCCGTCCTGGTTGTTGGTTTTATTGCGTAACTGACTGAAACTTATTTGATGCTATCATGATTTGGGATGATTGCCATGTTTTGGGCTTCGTGCCGATTATTTGAATCCTTCAGGGATTGATATCACTGTTTTTGCATTACTTTGTATATTATTTGATCTCGGTCCAAGGTTTTACATACTGTTTCACAAACTTAGCACCTTTCTAAGATTTGAAAACTTAAATGATATTTTACTGACGTTTTGAGTTGAGAACTGTTATTTTAATATTGCCTAAGTGGCTTATGTGCATTTCTGGACTGAGCATGGATCGGGCTGTGCGCCGCAGCAGTGTAATAGTGATTTCTGGATATATGGATGGCTCAGGCTGCACGCCGCAGCGGTGTTATATTGATATTGCGCTTGGGCTGTAGGAGCCCCTCCGGAGTCTGAACCCCCACAGTGAGCGCGGGTACCCAAATGGATCGGTCTGCGCGCCGCAGCGGTCATATGCATTGCATTGCATTCATGCATTGGTTCCTGTTTGTACTACGTGTCATGACATTCAGCACTCTCATATCACTGGCATCCATGCTACTTCTTGTACAGTTTACCAGACGCCCTGGTGTTAATTGTTTGTGGAGTGCTGTGCCCGAGGGGCTGACTTATGTGCGGACTTGCACTATCTGATTACGCATTCATTTGCTTGACTGTTGGAACAAGATGTTTTCAAAAGAGGTTTTAAACTGAGCCAGATATTTTCTAAAGGATTTTCACGGTTTTACTGTTTTCTCAAAGAGTTGTACTGTCCTATATAGCATGATGGAGTGCTCTTACGTGATTTCTTGCCTCTCAGTTATTATTTACTCTTATTACTCACTGAGTTGGAAGTACTCACTTTACTCCCTGCACCTCGCGTGCAGTTGCAGGTATTGTTCACCCGGTAACGGGTTATTAGCTGATTCAAGGTATACTATTGTAGCTGAGCAAGGTGACTGCCAGCGTTCGCGGCACCAGACATCGTCCTTTGATTCCAGATTTTATTTTGTATATTATTATTGGCCCTGTAGTTGTATTCAGTCTTCTTTAGATGCTCGTGACTTGTGACACCCCGGTCGGGTTGTGTTGGGTTGTAATTAACGGTTTCTAATGCCATTAAGTTGTATTTCCTATTCGTTTATGTTTAATAAATGTTAAAGAGACGATTTGGATTAGTTGGCTGGCCTTGTCTTCACGAGAGGCGCCATCACGACCGGGTATGGAAATTGGGTCGTGACACTCGGGCTTGGAAATTGGATACCAAACATTTGGGATTTGAAGGGCCATTTATGGATGGATTTTGATGTTCTTGGTATGTATGAACTCGTGGGGAGCTAAGGGATCCGTTGATGTGAAAATTATTGAATTTCGAGACGTGGGCCCGGGGGCCGAGTTTGAGCAATTTCGGGATTTTGATGTTAAATTGGATATGTTTGAGTGGGCTTCGTTCCCTTAGCATATTTTAATGATTATGCACTGATTGTGGCTAGATTTGGAGCATCCGGAGGTCAATTCGCGCGGGCGAGGCATCGCGGGCTAGAGTTTGGACCGGATCGAGGTAAGTAATGATTGTAAATACTGTCCTGAGGGTTTGAAACCCCGGATTAAACATTGTTGTGTTATTTTGAGGTGACACATATGCTAGACTACAAGCGTGGAGTTGTGCACCGTTGGGGATTGTGACTTGGTCCGTCCCGTACGACTGTTAAGTCGCGTATTTGATTTGAAATCTTATGATATTCCATGTTCCAGAGATTGATATTATATTTTTGGCTGTATGCCATGTTTGGGGCCTTGTGCCGACCTATTGAGACCCTTAGGGGCATTTTTACTATTTTTCCTCACTCTATTTGTTTTGAAAGCATATCCTCAGTCATGTTTTACCTGTTTATTGTTTAAATCTGGCTTTATCACTTTATTTCTAAAAAAATGTGAAAACTGTTTGGGCTGAGTTCCCTGCTTTACTGATGGTCCGAGTGATCGTGAGGTTGATGGCTGAGATAGACCGAGAGTCTGATTGTGAGGTTAATGACTGAGAGAGGCTGAGGGCCTGGTTATGAGGATTATGACTGAGAGAGGCCGAGGGCCTGGTTGTGAGGATTATATGCTTATGGATCGGGCTGCACGCCGCAGCAATATATATATATATATATATATATATATATATATATATATATATATATATATATATATATATACACACACACACACACACACACACACACACACA
>NW_017685068.1:0-7062 GCF_001879085.1 Nicotiana attenuata | reverse complement strand
GTGAGTGAGTTTCTTCGAGAATACAGAGAATGGTGTGATCTACACCAATAGTTTAGTTCCTATATCACTCATGTCTTTTGATATAATGCCTCACCAGTGTTGTTCTCTCTTTCTTCTCTAACTTGTTACACAGCAGATCTAGTAGAGCTACAATATTTATTTGCAGTAGAATAAAGAGAGGGTATTTGGTTCGATCAAAGTATATGGCTCTAGGGTACAGATACAAGTTTAAATACTTTGAGAGAGGCTTGGTTTTTGGAGAGATTTGCCAACCCAAGAGATTTGATCCTTGGAAAGGAATTGATTCTTTCCAAGAATAAGGTCATACAGTAACGGTTACGTTGACGAGAGGCTTGAATGATTCTTCTTCCCAAAATCTCACTCCTTCCAGATTTGGATACGCTTGATTTATTTGATTCCTTAAGTCTAGGCTTGATTTATTCCGTCTTGGCTTTGATTGATTTCTCTAATTCTCTGATTGCTTCCCTTGATTCCTTCCATCTCGTAGCTGTCCATTGGTTCCTTGATCTTTTCTAATCTCGGATTCCTTTCCTTAATTTCCCTGATTGATTGCTTCCATCTCGTAGCTAACCGTTGATTCCCTGATCTTCTCTGATTGATCCGTGAGTTCCTGCACATAGAACAAATATATTATTTGCATCATTAAAATCAGATCTAACAATCTCTCCCTTTTTGATGATGACAAAATAATATATATGTATAAACAATCAGTTGACTTCCCTGTATTTTACTCCCCCTCAATGAGAGCAGTTGACTTGTCCATGGTTATAGTTGTTGATGCTTTTGTAGTCGACTCTTGCTACAGAGGATCCATGACTCCCCCCTTAAATAGTGCCAAGATGCTAACGTGCACTTACCTTTCAGTCGACTGAACTTGTGTGCCTGTGCAAAGGAACACATATATCCTGCAAATACATACATATATCATTATCCCCCTTTTTGGCATTATCAAAGAGGGAATAGATAGAGCAAACCACGAACTAAACCAGGATTTATAGCATTATATGCAGCAGAGTTATAGCAAAAAGAAAACAGCCAGAACAAAACAAAAAAACACATTGTCCAATGACTGATTTAACAGTCCAAAAACAGCACAGCAAAAAAGTTGTCTTAAACATCCACATTAACGACGCAGAAAGTAGGTGAGAGTATTGCAGGTTGCCTCCTTCAATTGATCAAAACTGTCACTGGCTGAAATGCTCATTCCAATAAACCTGTCATGAACCTCCTTGAATGCCTTGACAGCGTTCTCCCTTACTCTGAGAACAACAACTCTTATCTTGGAACATCAGACCCTGTTTCCTTGGAGATGGCATGAATGTCACCAACAGTTGACTAAGTGGCTGTGAGGATATCTTTAATTGCAGAGAGTTGATTGTCAATGGCACGAAGCTTTTCAGCAAGGTCAGGATCATTAGGGCTAGGATGAGAAGCAGAAGGTTTATTTTTGGAATCTATTGGAGCATGCTTGACTTATCCTTCTTGCTTCTTAACCCATGAGCCTTTCACACTCACATACCCCATACTTGCAAAGGCTCTGAAATTGTAAGACTTCGAAACAGTGATAAAGGGATATGCAGATAGGGAAATTTGGTGAGCTTCCAGAATGTGAGTGATAGCCATACCATAGGGTAGACTAGTGGGATCTTCTGCACTTTCAATCATAAAGTTGACGACCCGGGAGGATAACTTGACTTTGAGTTTGTCACAAGACAATAGACCAGAAAGGTGTCTCTTTGAGAGAAGGTGGAGAAGGAACCAGTGCGAGGAAGCAGAGTAGTTGCTACAATATGAGCCAGGACTCGAGTTTCGAAACTAACATCACTGGGGCCTAACTGGTTGGGGAGGGATTCAGAGAAAGACTCAGCAATACACCGTTTAGCTTGATCAAAGGAAATTTCAAAATCATCGGGCCAAGTATTTTTGAAAAGGATGGGAAAACCAGAACACTTACACTGGAAGAGAGAATCAAACATGGCACAATCAAGAACAATGCGCTTACCTAACACTAAGGATTCCAACTTATCAGGTTTACTAGAGCGAAGATTAGCATAAAACATCCTTTCCAGGGATTCATAGACTTTAGGCGGAGGAATAGAGAGGAATTTTGACCACCCTTGATAAACGAAAAGATCTTTTACCTTCGTCAAGGTCGACTACCCTCCCATGAGCAATGGGCTTGTCTTTCAAGGTGATGAAAAAATCCCTATTTGGAGAATCTCGGAAATTTAGGTCAGACTCTAGAGAGATAGAAAGATCTATCTTGGGTTTCTTTGGAGTGGAGGAAACAGGGGGATCTTCCATAGGTCGTTTTCCTAAAGCTTTTTCTCCTAAGATTCGAGAGTGATCAGACAAATCGCTCTGCGAGGAAGCGAAACCTTCAGAATGGTCGGACCCTAGTTCTACTTGTTCGGGGGGCATAGAAGGGGGTTTTGCTCTAGAGCGGGTACTTTTTCTGGTGGAGGCATAGGGGTTTTTGGGATGTTTAGCCATTGAAGGATTTTGGTTTGGGCAGAGCTTTTGAGAAGGGTTTTCTAGGTGATAGAGACAATGGGGATTGAAAAGAGACTTCCGCCTTAAAAAGAGGGATTCTGAAAATTCTGACGGTTGAGTACAGAAAAAGGAAAAGGCATCAATTGAGCAGACGCGATGATTGGCTTTCCATCTTTGAACGTCACAACTGATGTGAAAAGAGAGGAAAAGAGAGGGAAAAGGGAGGCGCATTTAATGAAGAAGTAAGAAATAAAATATTAGACATACAAGTTAAACTGATTGCACATAAGTCCTAAAAATTTTATTAATGCAAATAATACCAGGTAATTCTCTTAAAGCACAAAACCTATCCTCTAACAAAGGCTAAGTAAAAATGTCTGCTAATTGATCAGTTGTTCAAACAAAAGATATTTCTATGTTTCCTTTAAGAACATGATCTCTAATAAAGTGATGCTTGATGTCTATATGCTTTGCTCTAGAATGATGCATAGGGTTTTCTGAAAGACATATAGCACTAGAATTATCACAGAAAATTTGAATAGGCTTAAAAATTAATTCATAGTCACCAAGTTGAGGAGACATCCACAGTAGTTGTGCACAACATTGTCCAATAGCAATATATTCAGCTTCAGTCGTGGATAGTGCAACTTATCCTTGTTTTTTACTGTTCCAAGATATCAATGCTTTGCCAAGCAATTGTCATGTTCCACTTGTGCTTTTTCTGTCTTCCTTATCACCTGCTAGATCAGCATCTGAAAAACCTTCTAATTTAATCATATTAGAACGAGGATACCATAATCCATGAGAGACAGTTCCAATGAGATACCGAATAATTCTTTTTACTGTAGTCAGGTGAGATTCCTTAGGAGCTGACTGAAACCTGGCACATTTACAAACACTAAACATAACATCTGGTCGACTAGCAGTTAGATAAAGAAGAGAACCAATCATTCCACGATACTTAGTTTCATCAACAGATTTTCCTTGTTCATCCTTGTCGAGACTTGTTGAGGGACTCATTGGTGTGCCAATAGCTCTGGCATTGCTCATACCGAATTTTTGGATCAAATCCTTTGTGTATTTAGTCTGACATATGAAAGTTCCTTCTTCAGATTGTTGAATTTGGAGTCCAAGGAAGAACGTTAATTCTCCCATCATGCTCATTTCGAACTCACGTTGCATAAGATTGGAAAATTCCTTGCACATAAGAGGATTAGTACTACCAAATATAATATCATCAACATAAATTTGAATAATGAGATTACCTTCTGATGATCTTTTAATAAACAGAGTAGTATCTACTTTACCTCTTGTAAACCCGTGATCAATAAGAAAAGAGCTTAATCTTTGTATCATGCTCGTGGAGCTTGCTTCAGCCCATACAATGCTTTAGTTAGCTTATACACGTGATATGGAAACTTTGAGTCTACAAAACCAGGGGGTTGCTTCACATATACTTCCTCTTCAATGAAACCATTTAAAAAGGCACTTTTAGCATCCATCTGAAATAACTTGAATCCTTTAAAGGATGCATATGCCAAAAGAATTCGTATAGATTCCAGTCGAGCTACTGGGGCAAAGGTTTCGTCATAGTCGACTCCTTCTTGTTGTGAGTATCCTTGAGCAACTAATCTGGCTTTGTTTCTTACAACTTTTCCATCCTCATTGAGCTTATTTCTGAAGACCCACTTTGTTCCTATTACAGGAACGTTTTCAGGTTTGGGTATCAATTTCCATACTTGATTTTTGTCGAATTGATCTAACTCTTCCTGCATCGCTTGCATCAAGCTTGAGTCTTTAAGAGCTTCCTCTATTTTCTTTGGCTCAACTTGAGAGATCAGTGCTATGTTTACTTTCTTCTTAAGAGCTCCTCTGGTTTTCATTCCTTCATTTGGATCTCCTATGATGAATTTTTTAGGTTATTCAGGTTCACTTCTCCATTTGTTTGGGTGAACTGTATGAGTAGTCGACTCCTTCGGAGGTTCTGGTGGATTGTTGCTGGTTTCATTAGTTGACTCTATCACAACATCAGATCCATCAGTCGACTTTTGCGATTTGCTTGCCTCCGGACTTTCTTGAATTTGAACTTTATCACCTGCAATACTTCCTTTCTCGACAGAGCGGTTATTTTCATCAAATATAATATGCACAGATTCTTCCACACACATTGTGCGTTTGTTATATACTCTAAAGGATCTACTATTTAATGAATAACCCTGAAAAATACCTTCATCACTTCTTGGATCAAATTTTCCAAGATTGTCCTTACCATTATTGTGAATGAAACACTTACTTCCAAAGGGATGAAAGTAACTAATATTAAGACGTTTACCTTTCCACAGTTCATAAGGAGTTTTCTTCAGAATTGGCCTTATGAGACATCGATTGAGAATGTGACATGTTGTACTTACTCCTTTTGCCCAGAAATGGTTTGGTAGGGAATGATCTAGTAGCATCGTTCTTGACTTATCTTGTAGTGTTCTATTTTTCCATTCCACAACTCCATTCTGTTGGGGTGATCTTGGTGCAGAGAAATTATGAGTATATCCTTGATCATTACAGAAATCTTCGAATACTCTGCTTTCAAATTCTCCTCCATGATCACTTTGGATTGTTGTAATCAGATACCCCTTTTCTCTTTCGACCTTCTTACAGAAGACCTTAATGTTTTTTAATGCTTCATCTTTATGAGATAAGAAAATCACCCAAGTAAAATGTGAGTAATCAACAATAACAAAAGCATATCGTTTTCCTCCTATGCTGGCAGTTCTAGTAGGCCCAAATAAATCCATATGAAGCAGTTGCAAAGGTTTAGAAGTAGATACAATATCCTTGTTTTTTAAAGAGTTTCTAGTTTGTTTTCCAATTTGACAAGAATCACATATATGATTTCTAGAGAAATTCAGTTTAGGTAAGACAATAACTAACTCATGCTTGGAAAGTTTTTCTATCAGATGCATGCTTGCATGACCAAGTTTCCTATGCCATAACCAGGGATCATCAGATATGGAATTTAAACAGATATGACCATCTATATTTTCAAAACCATCAAGAATGTAAACATTTCCATACCTTTTACCTAGGAGGATTGTTTTACATGTCTCATCTTCAATAGCACATTATGTTTTCTTAAACTTTACCTCATATCTTGAGTCGCATAGCTGACTTATGCTCAGAAGGTTGTAATTAAGCCCATCAACTAGATAAACCTCAGTGATATCACAGTTGTTATTGAAGGGAATTATTCTGGTACCGATTATTTTTCCTTTTGAGTCATCGCCAAACTTAGCACTTCCTCCATCTATTTTGTAACTTCTTTGAACAGGCTTTTATCACCTGTCATGTGACTGGAACACGCACTACCTAAGTACCATTTTCCTTTGCGACTTCTTCTGTGGTGTTCCTGCAAAACATAGTGATTACTTTCTTTTGGTACCCAAGCTTGCTTGGGTCCTGGTTGGTTAGTGTTACTAGGTTCAGGATCTTTTTTGGGTTTCCAAATCCATCCTGAAATATTTGACTTACGAAAACGACAAAAAGAATATTTGTGTCCATTTTTATTGCAGTAGTGACACGTAATTCCTAACCCATTTTTGGGTCTTTTAGTTGTGTTAGCACTAGTGAACTCAGTTCTGGCTGGTCCTTTTCCAGTTGACTTGTAGGTCGCCTGGTTTGACCTGATAGAACTATGACTGGTGGATTTGCGCATGCCATTGAGTTGCATTTGCAATTCCTCAAACTCTTCTTGAAGTACTTCTTGTTCAATTTCACATACTTCATGTTTGAGTTTCCAGTCTTTTACTTCTTTGTTGAGTCTCTTTAGTTCATTCATCATTTTTTGAGAATCTTTCAAAGTGAGATCAAGAATATCCTGCAATTCATTACATCTTTCACAATTATAAGACCTTACCTCGCTTGTTTCACCTCGAGCCATGAAGTAGTTTTCATTGTTATCTTTACATTCGTCGTCTGAAGTATCCTCATCTGTCCAGCATCCTGAATGTTTGTTCATATCGTTTTCTAGAATTGTCATGAAGCAAAGATTTGCTATTTCCTCGTGTTCTGAACTGTCTTCATCACTCCAGCTTCCAAACGATTTATTTTTGTTGAAACCTCCGGAGATTTTTCTTTTTAGATCTGGACACTCGGCTTGAATATGTCCAAATCTTCCACACTCATAGCATTTTCCATCATTCTTATCTTGTTCGTTGTATTGCTTGGTTCGCCTAGGTGGTATCCTTCCTCTTCTCGTATTCCTGAATCTTCTCATTAAACCATCCATGTTTCTTGACATCATAGCAATTTCTTCTTGAAGAGCTTCAGGATCATCATCGATATCATTCTCAGCTATCTCAGTTGTGGCCTTGAATGCAACTGTTTTCTTCTTTTCTTCTTAGTTTGTTTTCTTGAGATGTGTCTTTTCAAAAGCTATGAGTTCTCCACGAAGTTCATCATAAGATAATTTATTCAAGTCCTGTGATTCAAGAGTGACTACTTTAGTTTGCCAAGTGGTTGGTAAGATTCTAAGATCTTTCTAACTTGATCACC
>NW_017685067.1:0-7063 GCF_001879085.1 Nicotiana attenuata | reverse complement strand
TAGACCGACTTCGATGCTGTTGTAACTGGCTGACCGTACGGTTAAAAGACCGACGGGGATTCTTGATGATCTGCTGGTACAAGTGGGGAAGTTTGTATTCCCTGCAGACTTTGTTATTATGGACTGTTAGGTTGATGAGGAGATACCCATCATTATGGGGAGGCCATTCTTAGCCACTAAGAGAGCATTGATTGATTGTGAAACTGGGGAATTAAAAATGAGGTTGAACGATGAAGAAGTAATAACGTTCAACAATCCATGAGGAGACCCGGTGAATATGCAAATTGCTCACTAGTGGAAGTTGTGGATGTGATCCTGTATGAAGACGATGAGACCCTGAACACCAAAGATCCATTGGGAGCTTGCTTGACAAATTTAGAGGAGATGGATGGTGAAGGATTGGCAGAGTGGGTTATGGAACTTGAAGGCCAAGGATTTTGGAAGAGGGAGCCTGAGTTCGAGCCCCTTGAGTTAGAAAAGAGGGCTACAGCACCTGCAAAACCATCAATAGAGGAACCACCATAGCTGGAGCTGAAACCGCTTCCAGCCCACCTCAGGTATGCTTTCTTGGGTCCCAATTCTACTTTGCCTGATATTATATCATATGGGTTGCTAGCTGTGCAGGTAGAACAATTACTGCAGGTGTTGCAGGAATGCAAAACTGCTATTGGTTGGACCATGGCAGACATAAAGGGTATCAGCCCGGCCTTCCGCATGCACAAGATTCGTCTAGAAGAAGGACACAAACCTTATAGGGAAAGGCTGAACCCGAATATGAAGGAGGTAGTGAAAAAGGAGGTAATCAAGTGGCTGGACGCGGGCATCCTCTTTCCCATCTGTAACAGCAATTGGGTAAGTCCCGTCCAGTGTGTACCGAAAAATGGTGGAATGACAGTTGTACAAAATGAGAAGAACGAGTTGATCTCAACTCGTACAGTCACAGGGTGGCGGATTTGCATGTATTACAGGAAATTAAGCGCAGCCACTCGAAAGGACCATTTCCCCTTACCCTTCATTGACCAGACGTTAGACAGGTTAGCTGGGCGGTCCTATTTTTATTTCTTGGACGGATACTCGGGGTATAATCAGATCTCAATAGCCCCGGAAGATAGAGAGAAAACATCCTTCACATGTCCGTATGACATCTTTGCCTTTTGGAGGATGCCCTTTGGACTTTGCAATGCACCGGCCACATTCCAGCGGTGTATGTTATCCATTTTCACCGACATGGTCGAAGACATTATGGAGGTGTTTATGGATGATTTCTCCGTGGTAGGGGATTCATTTGAAGATTGTCTTCACAACCTTAAAAGAGTGCTCAAACGATGTGTGGAGACAAATTTGGTGCTGAACTGGGAGAAGTGCCATTTTATGGTACAAGAAGGCATAGTGTTGGGGCATAGAGTTCCAAAAAGGGAATAGAAGTAGACCATGCAAAAGTTGAGGTGATTGAGAAGCTCCCAGTACCTACTTCAGTAAAAGCAGTGAGAAGTTTCCTTGGGCACGCCGGGTTCTACAGGCGGTTCATCAAGGATTTTTCAAAAATTGCTAACCCCTTATGTAAGCTGCTTGAAAAAGAACAGCACTTTGTGTTTTCTAATGATTGCAGGCTAGCATTTGAGGAGCTGAAGAAGAGATTGGTGACTGCACCCATCATTGTTGCACCCAACTAGGAGCAACCATTCGAGCTGATGTGCGACTCCAGTGATTATGCTATAGGAGCAATTTTCGGGCAGCGAAAGGAGAAAATTATGCACCCAATTTACTATGCAAGCAGGACGCTTAGCGGTGCACAGCTGAACTACACGGTCACGGAAAAGGAAGTGCTCGCTGTAGTGTTTGCCTTCGACAAATTCAGGTCATATCTTATCGGCTCAAAAGTTATTGTTTATACTGACCGTGCAACCATTAGGTACCTGATAGCAAAGAAGGAGTCAAAGCCCCACTTGATTCGCTGGGTTCTGTTACTACATGAATTTGACCTGGAGATTCGTGATCGAAAGGGGACAGGCAATCAAGTAGCAGACCACCTCTCGAGGTTGGAAGGGGCAGAGAAGAGAGCAGAGGTTGAAGATATCATTGAGACATTCCCGGATGAGCAATTACTTGCTATGAAAATAGAGGAGGCACCATGGTATGTTGATATTACTAATTACTTAGCATGTGGTATTGTACCTCATGATCTCTCCTCAATTCAAAAGAAGAAATTTTTCCGTGATTGTCGTGTGTATTATTGGGATGAACCCCTATTGTTCAAAATATGTGTTGATAACATGATCTGGCGGTGTATCCCCGAGCAAGATCGGCCCTCTGTTTTACAGGCTTGCCATGCTTCACCATATGGTGGACACTTTGGAGGAATTTGGACAGCAGCAAAGGTGTTGGAATCAGGCCTGTATTGGCCTACATTGTTCAAGGATGCCCATGCTTGGGTCAAAAGCTGTGATGAATGTCAAAGGACGGGCAACATATCCTATCGTCATGAGATGCCAATAACCACAATCCAAGAGGTGGAAGTGTTTGACATGTGGGTGATCGACTTCATGGGGCCCTTCGTCAGCTCATACGGTAACAAGTATATACTGGTTGCCGTTGACTATATCTCCAAGTGGGTCGAAGCAGTTGCTCTCCCGACCAATGATTCGAAAGGGGTGACCAGTTTCCTCAAGAAAAATATTTTCACACGTTTTGGCACCCTCCGAGCCATAATCAGTGATGGTGGCCCTCATTTTTGCAATAGAGCGTTTGCACGCCTATTGGAGAAGTATGGAGTTCGCCACAAGGTAGCCTCACCATAACACCCACAAACAAGCGGGCAGGTGGAAGTGTCCAATAGGGAAATCAAAAGTGTCCTCTCAAAAACAGTGAATGCAACAAGAACTAATTGGGAAAGGAAGCTGGATGATGCATTATGCGCATACCGCACAGCCTTCAAAACTCCAATTGGTATGTCACCATACAAGTTGGTATTTAAAAAGGCATGCCACCTTCCGGTTGAGCTAGAACACAAAGCACTATGGGCATTGCGGCAGTTGAACTTAGACATGGAGACAGCGGGCACCAACAGAGTTAATGGATTACATGAGCTTGAGGAATTCCGGTTCCAGGCATTCGAGAGTGTTATACTATATAAAGAAAGGATGAAACTGATGCATGATAAGCACATCTTGGATCGGAACTTCAAACCCGGAGAATTAGTGTTGCTATATAACTCAAGATTGAGGTTGTTCCCGGGTAAGTTGAAGTCCCGATGGTCAGGACCGTTCAGAGTGGTGCAAATGTTCCCAAGTGGAGCTGTGGAGATCGATCTGAAGATGGGACGAACAAAGTCACAGTGAATGGGCAGAGGTTGAACATTACCTTGGAATGACTGAAGAAAAAGGGGACAGCGTGGTGATAATGTTGGAAGAGCCCCAATACACAAATGGGGAGTGATGATATGAGAATGCATCGTGCCGCGACGTTAAATCAGGCACTGTGTGGGAGGCAACCCATGTTTTCTTTTGTTTTGATGTTGTACTTGAGGTGTATGAAACTAAACTTTAAAAAAAAATAAACAATTTGCGGAAGCCTGTCACTACGACCGCTGCCCGGAGCACGGCAATTTCAAGGTATTCTGTTTCTGGGTCACCGTGACCGCGGTGGGACCGCGGCACGGGCGTGGTGATTTGCGAGTATTCTGTTTTGTGTTCCTTTTTCACCGCGACCGCGGTGAAACGCACCCAGTTGTCGCCCAGGTAAGTTGTAAATAATTTTTTTTTATTTTCTCTTCTCTCTCTCTTCTAAACAAAACTAACCGCCCCCCTCACCCCCACTTTCCCCACTCCTAACTCTCACCCTAAACCCTAAACCCTAACCCCACACCCCTTTCTTCTTCTTCTTCCCATCCCCTACAAACCCGCTTCTTCCCCCTCCCCCCCTCACACTTTCGCCCCTCCTCCCCACCTTCCATTACTCCACACTTCTACAAGAACCAGGTATGTCATGCTTTCCATCTCTCTTCTTGTACCTTTCTATTTTGCAATTTTAATGCTTGAATTGTTGTAGTATCTACAGTTAGATTTTTGGTTTTCTTTTCTTCTTTTTAGTGGGTAATGTTTAAATTGTTGTAGAGAAGAGCATGGTGTTGTTGTGTGAAGTTAATTGTAGTAGGGTGGAGTTATGAAGTAATAATGGTTGATTTTGGGGGAAAGTTTATACTTCCATGGGATAGATGTGTTTAATCGTAGTTCTATGCACACCAGGTGCTTGTGAATTTGCCCCAATTGAGTTGTAATGGTTAATGTGACCATGGTGGTGGTGAAGTCTGAGTAACTACCCCGGGTTCACACAACTCAAATCCTCGCTAATAGTAGCACTTGTTTTGTCAGGTACAATGCATCAGTCAAGAAAAAGACGGGCCACAGTTTCCTCCGCTAATGGACTAGGAGGTTCATCCAGAGCTCGAGCTCAGGCTAGTGCGGACCAGTTTGACCGCACTCGATTTGTATCCAAAGCGGCTCAAGATAGGTTTAATGCAAAGGCATCCAAGAAGCTGTGTCGGAAGTACACATTGACAGGCATGCCTTGCAAGTTGAATGCCCACGTATCTATGAGTAATTGAGGAGGCGTCATCTGGACATCTTCTTTAATGAACCGGAAGAGGGCAATGTGCTGCTAGTACGGGAATTTTATGCCAATTGCTCAGAACATGTTGATAGGGTTGTCAAGGTCCGCAATACCTCGTTGGATGCGTCTCTTGAGGCCATCCGTCGAGTGTACAGGTTGCCAGTGCTCGCTGGAGAGACAGATTATTACCAAGATTATCAACGCCCACCTGTATGGTGGCAACCAATTATTGAATCAATCTGTGTGGCTAGCTGGGATCCAATATGGATAAAGCACAGAATTACCCTGAACTCCCAATCTTTCACTTGGGAAGCTAAGTGTTGGCTAACAATCATCAACAGCCGTTTGCTGCAATCCAGCAACACCACCGATGTTAATGGGCCAAGAGCAGCGGCGATTTACTGTTTCATGACCCAACACAATTTTGATGTGGCCCGGCTCATTCAAGATGAAATGTTCATTCGCTCCCCAAAAATACTCAAAGGGTTCTACTTCCCGTCCCTGGTCACCAAGATGTGTCGTGCCTCACGAGTTCCTGAAAATCCCATAATAGATGGGAAGGTGCCATTAAAAACCCCATTCAAAGCTAGCAAGATCACAGTTGGGAAAGAACAGGCTGTGGCGGTTGATGATAATACCGACAATGATGATGAGGGAGCTACACAAGCTGCCACCCCACCTGGGCAGATCGCTGATGAGGCGGGGCCATCACAGGCCGCCGGAGTACCCGGATGACAGCTTGGGAACAAGAGATGGCTGGCCTACTGTCATGCCCCAAAAACTGAGGGACATGACCGGCGCTCGACCGGGTAGCCCCAATCAAGCGGACCTGGGTGCCTTTCCTATCTCGCATGTTACCCCGTGTTTTCATTACTCATTAATCAAAGGAAATAGCCATTTATAATACACCTTTTTACGAAATATACATAACAAACATGGTTACTTAGCGTGGTTTACAACTTACATCGCCCAACATACAAAATAAATATTACATAAGTTCACAACCCACATTTCCTGTCTACGGAGCCTCTAAGGATGCAAAAGGATGATACAATACTTGCCGGTAACAAGGCTCCGGCTATACCTTACACAAATACCCAAAACAAGACTCCAAAATAAAAGCGGCATGAGCCACGCAGGGCCCCGGGAGGAAAGGGGCTCTCCAATTCAGCTGACGGGAAGTGAAGGAGTGCTACGGTCGGTGGACTGGAGTACCTGCTATAGATCCACCTACAATCATAACAATAATGTAGCGCCCCCGGCAAAAGGGACGTCAGTACATTTGAATTGTACTGGTATGTATGAACAAACTTTGCCCCAAGTAAACTCAAATAACACACAAGTAACAGATAGCAATAGAACCAAGGATCAAGTACACATGAAAGGAACAATCAAGCCAAATAAGTTTCACAATCTCTCCTTTTTCCCCTTTCAACATTATCACATCAATGATTTCAATAGTGATTTCGATCACTTTTTCCACCCTTATTACCTCGGCCACCCTTATTACCTCGGCACCCTTATCACCACAACCCACACCTTATTATTTCGTGTTGCGGCGCGCAACCCGATCCCACTGGACAAATCACATTGCACCTTATCACCACAACCCACACCTTATTACTTCGTGTTGCGGCGCGCAACCCGATCCCACCGAACAATCACAATTCACAAACAACAACAATCAACAATTCACAAGAAATTTCCATAACTATCAATACCATTTCCATCTAATACAACAGCTCATATGCATTTTGAGTCACAACGAAAATTGCCCACGACAAGCCATATATGTTATTACCACAGTTGTTTCAATTGCATCAATTACGACTTCTTTCCATCATTAGTTACACAGCTCTTACCACATAAACACATTCACGCACACATTTGGTTTGTTGCCATTCACTCGCACCATTATATCGGGAGACTTAACCAAGAACACTCAAGGCATAGCAATCACAAGGATTCACAAATAGTTCACATAGGCATCACATACCAAGTATTCGTACGCCAAACAAAGTGACTTTACAAAGGTCAAGGTTAGCCATACATACCTGGAGCTGAATTCCCTTCTTAACTTCTACTTTCGACTCACCAAATAGTCTAGCAACGTCAATCTAGTTCACAAGTTGACACATATAACTTAGAATTTAAGCTCACAATTACTACCCAAACTTATTTAGGTTATCAACCCTTCTTTTACAATTCTTTACTCCTACCCAATTCTTCTTACTGGATTTTGGTTTTAAAGGCCATGCATGTGTATTTCAACTTTGTTTTCAAGAATCAATGCATGATAATCCCCCTTTTTGTTTAAATATGAAAACCAATGAAAAAGGGTTGGAGATTTTACCTGCAAGAACGGAAGTGAAGATAATTACTTGAAATTTCCCGGGCCTGGGTGACTTTGAAAATCAAATTGGTGAAGATGAACTTTCTCTCTCAAGAACCCTCT
>NW_017685066.1:5156-7063 GCF_001879085.1 Nicotiana attenuata | reverse complement strand
TAGTTGATGCCAGCATAACATGATGACTTTTCAACCATAGGGTCCCACTCCCTAGCTTATGCTAGCATAACCTGATGACTTTTCCAATATAGGGTCCCACTTTCTAGTTGATGCCAACATAAACTGATGACTTATTGCAATATAGTCTCCTACTCCCTAGTTGATGCCTCCATAACATGATGGCTTTTTCAACATAGGCTCCCACTCCCTAGTTGATGCCAGCATAACCTGATGACTTTTCCAACATAGGGTCACACTCCCTATTTGATGCCTACATAACCTGATGACTTGCCAACATAGGGTCACACTCCCTAGTTGATGCCAACATAACATGATGACTTTTCCAACATAGGGTCCCACTCCCTAGTTGATGCTAGCATTACTAGATGACTGTCCAACATAGGGTCCCACTCCCTAGTTGATGCAAGCTTAAGCTGATAACTTTTCCAACATAGGGTCCGACACCCTAGTTGATGCCAGTATAACGTGATGACTTATCCAACATAACATCCCACTCCCTAGTTGATGCCAGCATAACTAGATGACTTTTCCAATATAGGGTCCCACTACCTAGTTGATGCCAGCATAAGCTGATGACTTTTCCAACATAGGGTCTCACTCCCTAGTTGATGCCAGCGTGACCTGATGACTTTTCCAACATAGAGTCCGACTCCCTAGTTGATGCCAACATAACCTGATAACTTTTCCAATATAGCGTCCCACTCCCTAGATGATACAAGCATAACCTGATAACTTTTCCAACACAGCATCTCACTCCCTAGTTCATTCCAGCATAACCTGATGACTTTCCAATATACGCTCTAACTCCCTAGTTGATGCCAGCACAACCTGATGACTTTTCAGACATAGGGTCCCACTCCCTAGTTGATGCCAACATAACCTGATGACTTTCCAACATAGGGTCCCACTCCCTAGTTGATGCCAGCACAACTTGATGACTTTCCAACATAATGTCCCACTCCCTAGTTGATGCCAGCATAACCTGATGATTTTTCCAACATAGGGTCCCACTCCTTAGTTGATGCCACCATAACCTGATAACTTTTCCAACATAGGGTCCCACTCCCTAGTTGATGCCAGCGTGACCTGATGACTTTCCAACAAAGGGTCCCACTCCCTAGTTGATGCCAGCACAACCTGATGACTTTCCAACATAGGGTCCCACTCCCAAGTTGATGCCAGCATAACCTGATGACTTTTCCAACATAACGTCCCATTCCCTAGTTGATGCCAGCATAACCTGATGACTTTTCCAACATAGGGTCCACTCCTAGTAGATGCCAGTATAACCTGATGACTTTCCAACATAGCGTCCCAATCCCTAGTTGATTACAATATAACCTGATGACTTTTCAAATATAAGGTCCCACTCCCTAGTTGATGCCAGCATAACTTGTGGACTTTCCAACATAGGGTCCCACTCCATAGTTGATGCCAGTATAACTTGATGACTTTTCCAACATAGCGTCCCACTCCCTAGTTGATGCCAGCATAACCTGGTGACTTTTCCAACGAAGCGTCCCACTCCCTAGTTGCTTCCAGCACAACTTGATGACTTTCTAACATAGGGTCCCACACCCGAGTTGATGCCAGCACAACTTGCTGACTTTCCAACATAGGGTCCCACTCCATAGTTGATGCAACCATAACCTGATGACTTTTCCAACATAGCATCCCACTCCCCACTTGATGGCAACATAACCTGATGACTTTTCCAAAGTAGGGTCCCACTACCTAGTTGATGCCAGCATAACCTGTTGACTTTTCCAACATAGGGTCCCACTCCCTAGTTGATGCCAGCGTGACCTAATGACGTTCCAACAAAGGATCTCACTCCCTAGTTGACGCCAGCACAACTTGATGACTTTGCAACATAGGGTCCCACT
>NW_017685066.1:0-415 GCF_001879085.1 Nicotiana attenuata | reverse complement strand
ATAGGGTCCCACTCCCTAGTTGATGCCAACATAACCTGATGACTTTTTAACATAGGGTCCCACTCCCTAGTTGATGCCAGCACAACCTGATGACTTTCCAACATAGGGTCCCACTCCCAAGTTGATGCCAGCATAACCTGATGACTTTTCCAACATAACGTCCCACTCCCTAGTTGATGCCAGCATAACCTGATGACTTTTCCAACATAGGGTCCACTCCTAGTAGATGCCAGTATAACCTGATGACTTTCCAACATAGCGTCCCAATCCCTAGTTGATTACAATATAACCTGATGACTTTTCAAATATAAGGTCCCACTCCCTAGTTGATGCCAGCATAACTTGTGGACTTTCCAACATAGGGTCCCACTCCATAGTTGATGCCAGTATAACTTGATGACTTTTCCAACATAGC
>NW_017685065.1:0-7064 GCF_001879085.1 Nicotiana attenuata | reverse complement strand
GTAGTAGGTAACGGTCTACGTTCCGGTACGGACCGTCCGTACGTGGGGTCCCTGTTGATTTTGATGTAGATAATCTTTCAAAGAGTGTAAGGTTGACTCCCGTTCGAGGAGTTTGCCTATGTGCGGGGCGCTTCCTTGAGGCCTCGTCGAGCCTTGGAGATCGGAGCTTCCTGGGCTTGCTCCTCCGGAGAAGGGATCGCGATCCCGGGCTCGCGCCTCGCATATGGCATCGACACCATAGAGCTCATTGTGACCCCGCTGCCTGGAGCATAGAGATAATTCGTGTGGATCCTCGAGCGTGGTTGTCTGTTGGAGGATGTTACTTGGGTTGGGTATTGATCCGTCGATCCGTATCGAAGCCATTGGCTTCCTGGAGCTGACATATGGTAGGCGACTTTGCCACTGTCTTTTGTATATAAGAGGTGTAGCTTCGGCCTCTTTGCAAGACTTCACTATTTTTGGGCAGCTATACTCCCGTCTCGACATAGGGCTCCCTATCTTTTAAAGCGTGAAAACCGTCTGCGCTTGTTTGCTTTATTTTTGTTAGTTCTGCTTCAGTTATGGCAACCACTTCGGACCCATTGAGATAAAAGGTGGGGAATGCCATTCCCGTTGTTGGAGAGTCGAAGGGCTTCGCTCTGGAGACGACGTCCTCGATGAGAGAGGAATACCTGGAGATGGCGAGGCGATATTGCGGGTGGAGCGAGGGATGACACTGCTGGTGCTTTCCCCCCGTGAAGGCATCGCGGACTCTACTGATGGGTTTTTGAGCATGTACTTATACCTTTTTGCATTTGGCCCTCTCGAAAAGGTTGTGCTCGACTTTTGCTTGAAGTATCGGGTTACGTTGGCGGAAATTCATCTGTCGCTNTTCGTCGTGCGATGAACGTAGGTGGCGAGCTTTGTCTCGCATCAGGTGGGGAGTGGATCATCAAGGTATGTACGTATGTAGCTTTTCTTTTCTGCCGATGTGTTCCTGAGGCGGCATCTTTTCATCTCATCTGCGCTAGACGCTTTATTTTTTGTAGATATCGGGCGGCTTCTCGAGGCAAGGCAGCGCTTCCCCAGAGAGGAGTTGCAGTCGTGGGCCTCTGAGCCGAGAGATGGTAGCAGCAAGAGGGTCCGGGGCCCATCATGCAACAGAACTTCTAGTGGCGCTGGCCGGGCTCGTATATCTGAGGCCGGGGCGTCACCCGAGTCGGCTGTCCCCGGGTTACCTGTTTCTCAGCGAGCGACTCCCTCGAATTAGTATGTTATGCCCGAGCCGGTTCTTCCGGGGTTGCGGGAGCGGTATTATCAGAAATGTGTTCCGATTTGGGGAAAACTTGCCATCTTCATTTTGCGGTGAGTTCGCGCATAATTCTCTCATACCCCGCGTCTTTCTCTCCTCATTGAATCTTTCCTGCGCAGCCTGTGATAGGCTCAAGTCCGAGTTGCTTCGTCAAAGGCCGATTTCCAGAGGATTCGGGATAAGGGAGAATCCCTTAGGCTTCTTTGCAAGGAGAAAGAAGTTGAGCTACGACTTTGGCGATATGAGGCGTATCGGGACTCGAACTATGAGAGCTATTTGGTGGAGCAGGTAACTTCCCGCAGTGCGTTCTTCGCTTCCCTTTAATTTTCAAGGCTAACTTCTTCTTGCCGTGCTAGCTGCAAAAAAAGACAGAGGCCGTGGAGCACCTCGAGGGTGAGGTGAACCGTGTCAAGGCAGCCTGCGAGGAACTATGGGGCCAGGTGCGGGCTCAAGCTTTGAAGGAGGCGAGTGCTTCAGCCAAGATTCCTGCCTTCAAGGCCCGGCTCAACTTGTCCCGAAGTAACGCAAAGGTTCAAGCGGATATGATCGAGAAACTGGAGTCTGAACTCTCGAAGGTTAGAGGCGAGATAGTTGACGCCCGGGCGGAAGTGGCGCTGAGTCGAACCAGGGCGGATCAAGAGATCGCGATTTGCATAAAGGAGGCTGCTGATGCCCAATCCGAGTTGAGGCGAGCCCTTGATCGTGAGAAGGGGATCGAGGAATACGTTCGCTGCCAATCTCGGAGAGAAGTGTTCGAGGAAGCTGGAGCAAGTGCTTTATCCTCTAGGAGGAATTGGCTCAAGCAAGGGCGGACGAGCGTGATGCTCGGTCAATCCTCGCGGGTGTTGCAGAGGATGATATTGACGGGTTGTAACCTTTTGGTACAAAGTATAGCTCCTACTATTTTGTATCTTGGTCTATGGCACGCAGAGCGTGCCTGTAGATGGAGATGGTTTTTGTCGTAGGTAATGTAAGGAGAATTTCAAAGAGTTATTCTTTTTGTACCTTTTTTCTGTCGTTTCTCTTTATCGTGTAGATCGGTTTATGGGATCGGTTCCTGTGCCGTACTATGGCTCGGACTCCGATTGTCCTACCGGCTTTTTGCCGTCTTTATGGGCGGAGGGTGATGACCCTATGTGCTCCTGGACTGAAGCATTTTGTGGGCGCGTGGCCTAGGGATTTTTCGCGACTGTTGATAGCGTCGTCAGGGCCGTGCTTTTAGGCATATAGTGATTGAATTGCCCTCGGGTTTAGTCTCCGAATCGTGTTGCGATTCGAGCTGTAATTGGCCTTTGATCCTTTCGGGGGCTCCGGTTGGCAATAGTGTTTTTCGTTTCCCGTCCTTGGGTGTTTGGCGATTTTCTGGGTCCAGTCTCCGAGTCGCGATGCGACTTGGGCTCTAATCAACCCTTGAATCTTATTTGAGCTTTTGATCAGTGGTGATAGCCTTTCTGGTGTTTGGTCATTGAGACCTTTTAGAATGAGGCCCGGAGGCTCGCCTAGCTGGCGACAATGGCACTTACGCTGTTTGATCGGAGAGACCTTTTGATATGCGGCCCGGAGGCTTTGCTTAGTTTAACTTCTTATGATCCGGTCTCCGAATCAGGTTACAATTCGAGCTCACTTTAATCCTCAAGTTGTCAATTTTCAATTTGATAGTCGTAGAGACATTTCGGTGTGAAGCCCGTAGGCTTTGCTTAGCCGGCGTCAATGGTACTTACGCTGTTTGATGTGAGGCCCGGAGGCTTTGTAGGCTTCATTTTCCTCTCGTTAAGGTCTTATTGATTGTTTTGCCTGACCCGTCGTCGGTTCTAAAAGAACCTCGATTTGAAGTCGTAATTGGCGATGTTTTGAGCACCGCTGAAGGTTCATAGCCCATAGGTTGAGTAGATCGACGCTTTTTCGCTTTTGGAGCTGACATGGTCGGGACTCGTTTTTTGCCTGTTGAGGGAACCCTGTGTTTTAACCGGTTCTTTCCGAAGTAGATTCGGAGGATTTTTTAGCAACAGTCGGGTGTCACCGAGTCGCGTTTTTTGGGCCATAGCAGTCGTTCCGACTGTAGTCGTACGCATTTGGTCGGGGCTATTTTTTGATCTCGAGAAGAAGTTTTAGGCGTCCACACCGAGGGTATTCCCTTTAGGGATTCTTACAAATGCGACGTGTAGCCTAAGCTGCGGGATTTTTCATGCCTGTTGAGGTCTTACAGTTTGTCATGCCTGTTGAGGTCTTACAGTTTATCATGCATGTTGAGGTCTTACAGTTTAGGGAGAATAGATCTGGTTTTGCCGAGGCTGCCCGTTAAGGTCTTACAATTTCGGATTTTCCAGTGTGTGGCGATTGGCGACAGTCTCCGAGTTGTCGAGTTCGCTTGAAGACAGCTTCTCGTGAGCTCGGATCTATTTTCCGGAGGCTTGGGGAGCCCGAAGTTCCGACCCTGGGGTCATGCAAGTTGTCGAGTTGCTCATGGTGAGTCTCCGAATATATCAGATCATTTTAGGCCTGAATACCGCCTTTCTATAGTCTTGGGGCCATATCGCGAGGGCTTTGTCAGCCCGAAACCTCGACCCTGCGGTCGCTAGGGTGCCGAATTGATTAAGTCTCCGAGCGTTTCGGGACGTATTTGATGTAGAGGTTTTTTGCTGGAGATAAGCCGAAATATTCTTCTTTGAGGCGTCAAATGCTGGGAAAATACTCTTTATTGCTTGGCGAAAATATAAGTTGCAAAATAGATGTTGTTCTGTTGCTGTGAGTCTGGTCTACATGGGTGTGACTCTCCTGATTTATCCGATGTGTTTGTATGGTTTCATATTGGAAAAGAGAGAGAGATCGCGAACTTGTTGGGTCTCTTCACTGGGGACGTACAGTCTTCCTAATAATCTTATTGGTGGAACCCTCTTCCTGATAGAAACCAGATTGAGGAAAGAATGCCAGGTGGCCCCATGGCTGCCGCGGATCCTAGAATCGGGATCCAGAATCACTAAATGCCTCGGCTGCCTGCCTGCGTACAGATTAGCAACATGAAAAGAAAAAGGGAAAGGATAAAAGGATGCTGCGTTCCTGGGAGTATGCCCCTCGACAGCCGTATTCCTCGTCCGGCCAGGCCGAGTCGAAGACGCGAGTGCTCTTACCCCTTGACCTTATTCTAGGATAACGCCGGTCATGGGCGTAAAGCGAGGAATCTCCCTCTGTCGCTTGTAGCCAGATGCTTTGGCTCCACGTCTATCGTGGAGTTTCACACCCTTGGAGGAGTA
The DNA here is from genome assembly GCF_001879085.1 of Nicotiana attenuata. Taxonomy (NCBI): domain Eukaryota; kingdom Viridiplantae; phylum Streptophyta; class Magnoliopsida; order Solanales; family Solanaceae; genus Nicotiana; species Nicotiana attenuata. The sequence goes on along the minus strand of NW_017685065.1, from coordinate 2,522 downwards.
GGGCCGGGGTTGTGTCCCGGGCGACGTATTCGCCGTTGTCTGCACAAAGCGTCTGCATCCTTTGTCACCAGACGTATTAGCCCGAGCTCGGGCGGGCCGCGCTGGGGAAGCAATTTGGATGTTGTGGCAATCGCCATTGGGGCACATTGACGGTCCGGCGCGAGGGCGACATTGGTCCGGACTGTCCTGTTGGCTTTGGCCCAACATTGTCGGTACATCTTTGACTGATATACCTGTAATCATTAATGTATGTTTTATTCGAAAATGAGCTCGAACGAAAAAAGGGATTACCATTACGTTAATGCGATGCCGCGGTGGAGTCTCGGCGTCCTTTTTCCTCGAGCGAGAGGGTGACTTTGGGGAGTAATCTCCGAGATCGTCCCCTTCTGTCGATGGGCGCTTGCATTCTACTTTCTACGGATATTAGTGCGGTGCCGCCATCCTTTAAAGGTCGTGACGATATGCCGCAACTTGCCGGCTCTGCTTTGTTCGATTTCCCCTTGTCCGTTGAGCTGCATCCGGGTTCGCTGGCATGGCGATGCTTTGTGGTCACCATTGTTGGATGGCGTAGTTGCGGCTCTCTTGGGTCTGTAACTCCAATCATTTTGTGACTCTCGTGGCGGGCCACGATTTCCTTAGGCGGATTTTGGTCGAATAGGTCCGAGCCACCCGAAGTTTCCGGCATTACTTATGGTGACCACTATGCTTGGAACTGCAACGTTGAAATCGAACTTTATCGGGCGAGGTTTCCTTGCCGGTTACGTTTTGTTGGGTCTCGTATCATTGGGGGTTCCTCGAAGGTGTCATCTTCGGGCCGCCGCCTTGTTGTGGCAAAATGCTTTGCGCCTCAGATCGTTTCTTCCGTTCACGCCATATGGACGATGACTCCGTTCGTTCAGTGCCCTCTTCTCTGTTGGGTATCTGCCTGGATACGCCGATCCAACGGGGGTCTCTCGATAGTTATCCGCGGCTCTGACCTGGGTCCGGTGTTGGTTGTTGGTATATGACCAAGCCTCAACCGGATATTCGGCTGAGCTTCGCTCAAATTGCTCTGGAGCTGCCGGGTATGCTTTGTTTGGGTTTTGGGCGAAGGCCCATGCCACCCTACTATTCGGGACCGGGAGTGGTCTCGTTTGCCTTGTCAGATAACGGGGTGCGGCTTCCCACGATATTTAATTTCTTCTTCTTCTCTCGGCCTTCGGTGCGTTGAGCTCTTCTGGCATTATTTTGATGGCGTTGGCGCGTGCTTCCATGGATCGTGACAGTATGCTCGGCGAGTTCCCTAGGTCGGGTGCCGAGCAATGATGCCGCATCGTGGTTTCTTCCGGGCGAATTTTTTCAAATCTACTCATCGGGGCAGGCCCGAGTTCTCCATTTCGGGGGTCATCGTTCCTGAACGGGCGTGCGTGAGTAGTGATGTACCTATGAGGACTTGGGATCCTTTCGTCCCCAGGGAATTTCGTTGTTTCTGACTTCCGCAAAATGAGTCCTGGGACCGTATCCCTGGGAGACGGTTGCTGTAGGATTCTTCGCGAGCGTGAATCGATCTTTTCAATAATGTCTTCTAGCATCCTTACCATTACAAGATAGGTCGTATGTTCGTCATTGCCCGATACCTTGGATACTGGCTCGGGGCGGGTAGATATTTTGGGTGCTATCGCGCACAGAGTCTCCAGGCGGCTCTGCAGCTGAGAGATAGCCAAACGTTGTTCCTGCAACATTTCAAAAATAACACGAAGATCAACTTCCCGTTCTACCGGGGCTGGGATTTTTTGGGTTTCATGTCGGTTAGCGTGTTGCGTGCCGTCATTGAAGCGCAAGACTTCGTTACCCCGCTGTGCAGCATATGAATCCATACCCACTCGGACCGATCTAGATGCGTTATCGGGGTCCTGCAGTGTCGCGTCAACCGTTAGGGTGGCCACATTGTTTTCCTTACGATTTGTGGGGTTATCGTCCTCGATTTCCCATATCGAGCTGACTATTAACCTGAAATCGAAAGGTCTCGGGCAAGAAAAAGTGTGAGAGATATCGTGCGTCTAAGTGCCAAAACTAGAAAGAAAATTATCACTATTATTTTTAGCCCGACAGTGGGCGCCAAACTGTTTACCGTGAAAATGGTAACAACAATTAAATTTGTAAATGGGATTCTAAAAATACGTGATCTATTCCCGAGCTAGTTTGACAGGGTGATTAGTGCTAAATGTGGAGTAAAAACAGTAAAGATCGAGCTAGCCAAAAACGATAATCGAACCAGTAAGGGACGTTCCCGGGCTTAGGACAAGCCAGTAGATACCTCGGGGCCAGGCCTCGAGCCTACCTCAGGCCTATCGAAGATAACCTTATCAAGGGTAATCGGGATGGGGATAACAGACAAGTATATGCGAAGAAGGCTTTATACCGTCAATCTTGAGCTAAATGATGAAGAACAATAAAATGTTAGGGCGACCTCGGGGTCGAAGAACACTGATAATTTAGAAAAGAGAGAGAGAGAGAGAGAGAGAGAGAGAGAGAGAGAGAGA
>NW_017685064.1:5395-7065 GCF_001879085.1 Nicotiana attenuata | reverse complement strand
CGTTATTTCGATAAGTTCGAAATAACGCCCTTAAGGCCAAGGGCCTTTGCCATCAAACATTCAGAGGTTCGACCTCGCTCGAACTCAAGACGGGCTGTTATTTCGATAAGTTCGAAATAACGCCCATAAGGCCAAGGGCCTTCGCCATCAAAGAATCAGAAGTTCGACCTTGCTCGAACTCAAGACGGGTCGTTATTTCGATAAGTTCGAAATAACGCCCGTAAGGCCAAGGGCCTTCGCCATCAAACATTCAGAGGTTCGACCTCGCTCGAACTCAAGACGGGTTGTTATTTTGATAAGTTCGAAATAACGCCCTTAAGGCCAAGGGCCTTCGCCATCAAACATTCAGAGGTTCGACCTCGCTCGAACTCAAGACGGGTCGTTATTTCGATAAGTTCGAAATAACGCCCTTAAAGCCAAGGGCCTTTGCCATCAAAGATTTAGAGGTTTGACCTCACGCTAACTCGAGGCAGGTTGTTATTTCGATAAGTTTGAAATAACACACAAGGCCAGGAGCCTTCGTCATAAAAAGGGGAGAGCAAAAGCGGGACTCGCCCGACAAACCGCCGCCTTATGACGATCATAAATCAACAGAAAGAGCTGAAACGCAAGGCAAGTGGAGAAAAAGAATTCCTTAATCATGAAGTCATAGGTGCAGGCTATCGCCGCTTACATCCGGCCGAGACCAGTCGGCAAATTAAAAAAAACCAAAACAAGAAACAAGAAAACGCCAACCGGCGAACGAAATAAAATAACAAAGTACGACTCTCTTCACTCGGTGTCGCCGTCGCCGTCTTCATCATCATCTGCTCACCCCCATCACCGTCTGCACCCCCATCAGCTTCGGGTGTCGCAACATCATACCCACAGTTGGCACGAGCCTCGCGAGCCTTTGCTCACACTTCCTCGTAAGCAGCCTCGGTCACGGTGCCTGCCTCCCACAAGTTCTTGAATATATCCCGCTGGGCTTCAGCGTAGATCCAGAGCTCATGAGCCTGGCGGAGAACGGCAGCACGAGACAGCCTAGTTTGAGCCCTCAGCCTCTGGTTCTCCGTCTCTAAGGCCGCGACCCGATCTGCCAGAGCCGAAGCCTCCTGATCAATCGCGCCGATTCGCTCCTCGAGCCTCGCCTCCATCAGGGTCGCTGTCGCCCTCTCCGATTCTTGCTGAGACTGGAGCACGCGAATCGTATCCTCCAGGGCCGCCGCTCTTGCCAAAGCCTCAGACCAGGCTCTCTCAATACGCTCCAGATCGGCAACCTTGCTCTCTATCGCAGTCAACATCCCTCTCCACTCTGCGCTCATCTCCTCGATTCTAATTCGACTCTGATTCATCTCCAACTGCGTCGATCTCAACTTGCCCTGCAGATACTCACACTCAGCAGCGATCCCTCTACCCAATTCAAGTTCCTCGTCTTTGAGACGGAGTTGCTCTTCGAGTTCACTCTTGCTACGGATCGTCTGCAGCAGCTCTTGATCCCTTTTCTCCAATTCCTCGCCCAGAGCCCGGTTACGGGGGTCCGTCCTCAACCGTTCGCACAAATCGCGTCATCGGTTGCGATAGCGATGCTACTTCTCCAGCAACTGCAAGAAAATCCTTGACCGAATGTTAGCCCTACGGATGCTTTCCACCTCCACCAGATACCGTCTGAAAAACTGGGAAACTCAGTT
>NW_017685064.1:0-2672 GCF_001879085.1 Nicotiana attenuata | reverse complement strand
TTTGACTCCATCATTACAACATTCGACATAAGTGACGAGGGTAAGTCCTCCCCCCAACGAGGAAGCCCCCATAATTCAGTCGTGACAAGCTGTGGCAAAGGGAAGAAAAATTCTTTCGACTATAAATATGTGGTGAAGAGAACCAAGAAGGAGGTCGCCGGTTGCTCCTTCTTCTCCAACATTCCAATAGGTCAAAGAGGAGAAAGCAGAGCTCTATTCTAAGAAGGGGAAACTCCATCTTGAGAGAAGAACACATCGATTGTAATTCTTTTCCCCTCCAAGGAGGGGTAAGGCAAAACTCTATCATAAATAAGACATTTTGATGCTTCATTTGTTCCATACTTATTTGCCATTTCTTTATCTTTTGGTCCGATATGAATTATGATTGACTATGATTTACCCCTTCATCATTTTGATTGATTTGCTCAAAAAGAGTTAATATCTTTTGCGTCAAACAAATACTATATGAAGGTCTATTTGCAACTTGCAGGTCGGAGAAATAAAATAGTCCACATTTGTTAGGTTATATTGCACAATGTCCCTTTAACGAGGGCAGGAGAAACTTACTATGAACTTTACATTACGAGATTCTTTTCCGTACTTATTTTTTTCCTCCACAAATGTGACTGAATACGTACATTGCTATATACAAATTTGACAGTTAATTTGATCATAAATATGTATCGTGGCAGAGGATATCAAATCTGCCTGTGGTTGTATCTTAAATGTAAAAAGTACCATTGTTAACTTCTATTTATAATATTGTACGATACCCCAATGGGCAATGGAAATGTTATATATTCTTTTAATCTCTAATATCACTAATCCGTCAGTACTATTTTCAAAAGAATAAGGTTATGTATTCGATTATCTTTTACCGTGAAGATCATGAATACAAGATTTTAATATAGTAATCTTAGCACTTTCTTTCAATATGGTACTAAACATTAGAAAAATGTATATTTTTAGTCTTTCCAAAAATAATAGTCGACATAATATGTAGTACATATTAGTTTCAGCCACCTACTAATTTTGTATTTTGTCCTAAATATAACACATTCTTTTTGTGTCTAATTTAACTAATGCTTCACAAGGTTATTCTACAAACTGTTATTTTTACTGTCAGGATGGCAGCAAATATTCTTGTAGGCTAAATGACAATTTACTTTCTCCAATACTACAATTATGAATAACATTTAATTACTTTCTCCAACTACAAATTATGCTATCAATTGTAATAGCCTTACAGCTGGAGCCATGTCAGTCTTTATCTACATTAGGACATTTATTTTCCCTTTGCATGTGAAGAATTACCTCAGTGTCTCTGATTAAATTTAAAAAGTCTGGTCATAAAATTATTATGCAATATATTAAATTTGAAGTGAGCTAGCTAGCAAGCAAACAATGCGACAATACATGACTTTACGGCAAGTTCCATTTTCATACATCTTGACTTCTGAGGACCCAACTAATGAATTAATTAATATTCATATCATATACGACATTAAAATGAAAAAGATAAAGGCCAGATATATCTTTTCCCATAATTATTAAAGCAAGTGGCAAAATGGTAGCGAGACTAATTAATAGGCATTTAAGCAAAAGGTAATTGGTGAGGCTGGACCCACTTTCTTTTGTTATGCTTCAACTCTATTATCATTACATCACCACAAAATCTTGAGAAAAAAGGGCTTTAGAATTTTAAGTTTACGGATTCGTAATTCTAGAAAAAATAGCTTGTCGGATTCTGCATAAATTTCTATACATTTCTTGACATAAATACAAAATTTTGGCATAAATTGCTGTGTTCTGCCGAATCAGTAGTGAACTCTAGCTCGACCTTTGTCTAGGCATAACACTTCTAAAATATCATGTATGGAACATTTTTTATTGGCAAAATACCTTAACAGTTACCGCCCCCTAAATTTGACACGGCTAATTAGTTACAGCGTTAAATTATTCGTGGTCTTAATTACCCACCTCAATTTGGCCTTTTGAGAGTCAGTATCCCCCTGAACGCTGATGTAGCAAAAAGTGTGGGTGCACTCGCCTGCCACGTGAATTTTTTCTGCATATGTGGCATTTTTTTAAAAAATAAGATATATTTTTACCTTTTAGTATGTTACTTTTTTAGATAATTTTTTCGAATACAATTTATGATAAAACTTGGATAGAACTACATTATTTAGGCTAAATTTTTTTATTTGGCTAAAAATAAAAAAGTTTTAGTTAATCTTTTTTTGAATTTGACCTGAAAATAAAGATTTATACAATTAAAATAAATAGTCAAGGCACCTAAAAAGTTATAAAAAAAAATACATATTTTGAAATAAATTATTTTGGCTATAATTTTTTATATAGCTCTAAATTACGGTGCTCTAAAAATTTATTTATTTTTTTTTTTTACAGACTTTACCTGAAAAAGTAAAAATACACAATTGAAATAAATACTCACTGCATCAAAAGAAGAAATAAAAAGAGTGTACAATTGCAAGAAATAAAACGAATCACTTGCATTATACAATAATTGTACACTCTTTTTACTTCTTCTTTTGATGCAATCACTATTTATTTCAACTGTGTAATTTTACTTTTTCAGGTAAAATATGTAATATATATATATATATATATATATATATATATATATATATATATATATATATATATATATA
>NW_017685063.1:4549-7066 GCF_001879085.1 Nicotiana attenuata | reverse complement strand
AGAATGATGGTTTAGTGTTGTTTGAGGTGTTTTATGATTGGAACAAGTTTGAATGATGTTATAGGATGTGTTGGTGCTTTGGTTGAGGTCCCGGGGCCTCGGGGTGATTTCGGATGCCTAACGGGAACTTTTGAACTTAAAGAGATTGCAGAATTTTGCTGCTTCTGGTATTTTCGCTTATGCGGAAATGGGACCGCAGAAGTGGTACCGCAGAAGCGATTGAAGAACTGCAGAAGCGACAGTAATCGCAGGTGCGAAGATGCCAACCGCATCTGCGGAGTCGCAGATGCGACAAAAGGACCGCAGATGCGGAATTTTGGACTTTAAGGAGATTTCCGCAGGAGCGGAAAAAGACCGCAGATGCGGTAACCGCAGAAGCGGAAAATGACCGCAGGTGCGGAAACAACTGATCAGAAGTGGGTTTTTAATCCCTTCGCGAAATTTTTCAGAACACATATTTTAACTTCGGACTTGGGGTGTTCTTGAGCGATTTTGAAGAGGAAATTCAAGGACTTCGATCAGGTAAGCATTCTTGGACTTAGAACACAATTTTATCATGCAAATACATGAAATTACACTGAAAACTCAAGGAATTAAGGTCAAAAATGGTGGTTTAGGGCTTGAAACCTAAGAGAACAAAAATGGGAATTTGAGGGGTCATTTGGACTCCGATTTTGGTGTTCTTTATATGCATGGACTTGTGGCGAGATAAGGAATCCGGTGATGTGAAATTTATAATTTTTCGAGAAGTGGGCCCGGGGCTCGGGTTTTGCCAACTTCGTGATTTTCGATGTTTTTCGAGTCTTTTCGATTGGGTTATATTCCCTTAGCATATTGTGACGTATTCGTTGTGGTTTTGGTCAGATTCGACGCACGAAGAGGTGAATTCGAAAGGCAAGGGCATAGCAAGCTAGGACTTTGGCCGGCTTGAGGTTAGTAATAAATGTAAATACTGTGTTGAGGGTTTGAAACCCCGAATTTGCACATTGTAGTGCTATGTTGAGGTGACTTGCACGCCGGATAACGGGCGTGGGGTAGAGCACCGTCGGGGATCGTGACTTGGTCCATCCCGCTTAATAAAATTACTACCTAATTGATTGCAGTTTTTGTGATATCCTTATAAAAATGGATTAATTATCATAATTGGGCTTCGTGCCAACTACTTGAATCCTTCAGGGATTATCTTTACTGGTTTCTTACCATATTTCTAGATGTTGAATTCAGTCCTGGTATTTAACACTGTTGTTGTAAACTCAACCATTTTTCTAAAAGTAGAAACTAAAGTAATATTTTTAAATGAAGTTTGGGTTGAATATTTTTATAGTATTGTGCCGAAAGGCTTATGTGATTTTGGGGTGAGTATGGGATCGGACTGCACGCCGCAGTGGTATGATGATGATATTGATATGAGGCCAAGGGCCTGATTGATGCCACGAGATGGCTTATTATTGCGCTTGGGCCGTAAGGGGCCCCTCCCGGAGTCTGCACACCCCCAGTGAGTGCCGTCGACGTTAAATAAATGGAGCGGGCTGCACGGCCGCAGCGGGGTACTGGAGAGTACCGGTTTATGTGTTGCATTGCATATTTTAATTGTCATTTATTCTTTATCTGTTGTGGTATTATTATAATTGTCCTCGCTGTTTTACTGTAGTTATAGCTTTACCTTGTGTTATTTAAGATTTCTTATCCTCAAACTTTATTTATATTTATTACTTTCTGGGTTGGAAGTACTCACAATACTCCCTGCACCTTGTTTGCAGATTCAGGTAAACCACTGGGTGAGTGAGGACTTGTTGGCTGAGCATCGTTTATCCGGGAGTATCTAGGTAGCTGCATGGCGTTCGCAGCCTTGATCTCTCCCATCTATCTTTATCCTTTTATTCGTATTTTCTTTCCTAGACAGACTTGTGATTAGGTGAATATTTTATATTAGAGGCTCAGGTTCGTGACACCAGATTCTGTGGACTGATTAGTATTTTGTTTTTATTTTGGGGTTTTCGAATGTTAGAGATTATTTCAGAAGTTCCGCATTAAATTGGTATTTTAGTAGTGAATATTTATTTATCTATCTAGATTAATTGGCTAAGGTTGTGGAAATGGTCGGGCTTGCCTAGCAATGTGTTGGGCGCCATCACGACCGGGGGTTGGGTCGTGACATCTTGACTATTGCAAATGGTTAGACAGTGTTTTTTTTAATTTTATATATGTTTGTTTTAATCAAAGATTATTAACAAGTACTAATTGTGTTAGCTCTTATAAATATTTTTGCAGAATCTTGTGAACAAGCAACTGAAGCACATGGTGAACAATTGCAAGATAAAGAAAATGTGCAATTGGAAGAAAAAGAAAATGATGCAAGCATTATCTTAGCTGAATTGTCTGTTGAAAAAACACAAGAAGGTAGTGTGCAGAAGACAGGTACTGATCAAAGATTATTAACAAGTACTAATTGTGTTAGCTCTTGTAAATATTTTTGCAGAATCTTGTGAACAAGCAACTGAAGCACATGGTGAACAA
>NW_017685063.1:0-688 GCF_001879085.1 Nicotiana attenuata | reverse complement strand
TGTTCTATTATGACCAATTCTTCTGCAACGACCACATTTGAATGTTATTTTTGATGACTCGGTAGCAGGAATATGCCTTTTCTTCTGCCTTCTACCTGGTTGCACTTTGAAATCTGGAGGTTTAACAATTTGTGACTTAACACTCTCTGGTACAATCCAAGAATCAGTATGTCCTACAGGATGTATTTGTCTTTCATATGTTTTTAGCCAAGATTCTTTTAAGTACCAGTGCAAACAAAAGTTGGACTTCTTGATGTTTCTCTTCTCGATAGCTGCAATTGCATGTATGCATGGTAATTCATCAAATTGAAACTGAAAACAATCACATGTTCTTTTGTTTAAGTCCACCAAGAAAGTTATTCCTTCTTCTTCAACTCTAGAACGCCATGAATCAACAGGGAAGACCTTCAATGTTGAAAAATTATAAGTTAGTACATTATGTTAAACAATATTAAAATCATAAGATAAACATAGAACATAATACTTACATTCAAAGTAAATGCTAAATCTATTCTTTTCTTCAATTCCTCCTCTACCCAACAAGAAACATCATAAAATGTTCATTCTGCTTTATTTCTTCTTTCATAAACCAATGTGTTAGCTTCACTTGAATGAAATCCATCATTCTTAATATAGGCAGCTCCCTTCGCTTCTAATAGGACAAAATTCATTGACTCAACTATGTTTG
>NW_017685062.1:0-7067 GCF_001879085.1 Nicotiana attenuata | reverse complement strand
AATAGTGCGGACCGCACAAAATGAAGTGCGACCGCACTGAGGCCAATGCGGACCGCACAATATCCATTGCGGTCCGCACAGAGGAGGGGTTCAGACTACCCACTCTCTGAATCCATGTACTGCGGACCACATAATATGTAGTGCGGTCGCGGTCCTCAAAGATCAGATTTCAAAACACTCTTCAATGCGGTCCGCACAAAATGCCATTGCGGACCGCACAAAGGCACCGCGGACCGCACAATTTCCACCGCGATTCGCACTGAGTACCAAAAAGCAGCACCAACCTAGGGTTTAAGTGTTGATCAATTTTAATCCAATTTATCACTTAAAGATGAGTCCGTAGGTGTTGGTTCAGTGTTATAACTATCTAAACTAATTTTAAACACAAATTAACTACCCTATTCTTACCAAATCAACAGAAATACGGGAAGAAAAGAAGAAAAGCTAAGCAAACAAAAATTTAATGAAAATAATAAAATTAATAATGGAAAAGAGATGAAATTACCAGAAGTAAGATGTTGTGATGAAGATTAAGCCTTAGAAATCAGTTATGTGCAATGAGTGGGGATGAGTTAAAAGATCGAAAAGTTCAAAATGAGGGCCTCAGGTACTATTTATAGAAAAAGTCTTGGGGCCCATCTCACCTACCCAATGCGGACCGCACAAAATAGAATGCGGTCCTCACCACACAGCATTTACTCAAGTTTGAGAAGGCAACCTACTGCGGCCCGCACAAAATGCTTTGCGGCCAGTGGTCCACCGCGGACCGCACAAAATGTAATGCGGCCGCGGTGGAAAACTTCAGAGAGTTGGTATTTTCGTCCATCATCAGTGCGGACCGCACTAAGTTTGTGCCCCCCGCACTAGGTTCTTTGCGTCCGCAAAAAATGTAGTGCGGTCCGCATTGCAAACTTCAGAGCCTTGAACAATTTTTCAACTATGTCCTGCACTGCATCAACGCAATCCTGTAGCATCTCACAACCATTCAGTCCAAAAATAAATCCTATACTACAATGAAATTCAAAGAAAAACACATGGGTTGCCTCCCAAGAAGCGCCCGATTTAACGTCGCGGCACGACACATGTTACCATCCAATCATTTGAAATGAAGAAGTGCCACCACATGGCTATCATCAAATTTTCCCAAGTAGTGCTTGACCTTGTGCCCATTAACTCTGAAAATCTCCCCATTTTTGTTCTTCAAATCAAGGGCACCAAACGGGGTCACAAACACCACCTCAAAAGGTCCACTCCATTTTGACTTTAGCTTTCCCGGAAACAACCATAACCGAGAGTTGAACAAGAGAACCAAATCACCCATATTAAACTCCTTGCCACGGGCATATTTATCATGAAGGTACTTCATCTTGTCCTTGTACAAGGAAGAACTGGAGTAGGCATGGAATCGGAATTCATCAAGTTCATTGAGTTGCTCAACACGGAGATTTGCTGCCACATCCCACTCAAGGTTTAATTTCTTCAAAGACCACATGGCCTTGTGCTCTAACTCAACCGGTAAATGGCAAGCTTCCCCAAACACCAACCGGTACGGAGACATACCAATCGGAGTCTTATAAGCAGTTCGGTAAGACCATAGAGCATCATCCAACTTCTTAGACCAATCGGTCCTATTGGCATTGACTGTTTTAGACAAAATGCTCTTGATTTCCTTGTTAGAGACTTCAACTTGGCCACTCGCCTGAGGATGATAAGGAGTAGACACTTTGTGGTTGACACCATACTTAGCAAGCAAGGTGTCAAAAGCTCTATTACAAAAATGCAATCCTCCATCACTTATAATTGCACGAGGAGTGCGAAACCTTGTAAAAATGATCTTCTTTAGAAATGCAACCACACTCCTAGCTTCATTGTTGGGCAGAGCCACGGCCTCGACCCATTTTGAGACACAGTCAACCGCTACTAGAATGTAGGTGTTCCCACACGAGCTAACAAATGGGCCCATGAAATCAATATCCCACACATCAAAGATATCCACTTCTAGAATGGTGTTGAGAGGCATCTCATCTTTCTTCGAAATACCGCCCGCTCTCTAACATTGGTCACACCTTTTCACAAGATCACTTGCATCTTTATACAAAGTTGGCCAATAAAAACCACAACTCAGTACTTTCGAAGCTATCCTTGCTCCTCCATGATGGCCACCATAGGGAGAGGAATGACAAGCCTCTAAGATACTTGACTGCTCCTCTTCAGGGACACACCTCTGGATCACTCCGTCGGTGCAAATCTTGAATAAGTACGGCTCATCCCAATAGAAATCCAGACTATCCCGTTTGAGCTTCTTCCTTTGGTTAGAAGAGATCTCACACGGGATGATGCCAGTCACAAGGAAAGTAGCAACATCTGCAAACCATGGCATATCACTCATCGACACAAAAAGTAGCTGCTCATCGGGAAATGCATCATTGATCTCTAGGACATCACACGGCCTTCCTTCCTCCTCCAAGCGGGACAAGTGATCCGCCACTTGGTTTTCACTACCTTTCCGGTCCACAATTTCCAAATCAAACTCTTTAAGTAATAAGACCCATCGCATCAGTCTAGCTTTGGAGTCTTTCTTTGTCATCAAGTACCTAAGAGTTGCATGCGAACACAATAGCCAACAACTATTTCTCAGTAACCGTGTAGTTCCTTTGAGCCTCATTCATTGTCTTGCTCGCATAGTACACCGGATGAAACATTTTGTTCACTCTTTGACCCAAAACTGCCCCAACCGCAGCATCACTCGCGTCGCACATGAGCTCGAAAGGCAAACTCCAATTGGGTGCGGTAATGATCGGGGTGGTAGTCAACTTATGCTTGATAAGTTCAAAGGCTTGCATACATCCCTCATCAAACACGAACTTGGCATCCTTTTCTAGCAACTTGCACAAAGGATTCACTACCTTCGAAAAGTCCTTGATAAATCTTCGGTAGAACCCCGCATGCCCAAGGAAACTTCTAACCCCCTTGACAGAAGTGGGGGGAGGAAGTCTTGAAATCACCTCAATTTTGGCTTTGTCACCCTCAATATCATTCTTTGAAATTGTATGACCCAACACTATGCCATCCTCAACCATGAAGTGGCATTTTTCCCAATGCACAACATTGGTGTCTTCACACCGGGCCAACACTCTATCCAGATTTTTCAGACATTCATCAAATGAATCACCCACAACACTAAAGTCGTCCATGAACACCTCCAAAATATCTTCCACCATATCGGTGAAAATGGCCATCATACACCGTCGGAATGTTGCCGGTGCATTGCACAACCCAAAGGGCATCCGAGAAAAGGCAAATGTGCTATATGGACAAGTAAAGGTTGTCTTCTCCTGATCCTCTGGAGCTATCAAAATTTGGCTGTACCCCAAATATCCATCCAAGAAACAATAGAAGGCACGCCCAGCAAGATGATCAAGCATCTGGTCAAGGAAAGGCAATGGGAAGTGATCCTTAGCGGGTCACCTTGTTCAGCTTGCGGTAGTCCATGCACACCCTCCATCCGGTCACTGTCCGGGTTGGAATAAGTTCTTTATTAGCATTGGTCACCACGGTCATACCATCCTTCTTCGGCACACACTGCACCGGTGAAGTCCACGAGCTGTCAGAGATAGGGTACACAACTCCGACATCTAACCACTTGATCACCTCCTTTTTCACAACCTCTTGCATTGCCTCGTTCAATCTCCTTTGGTGTTCCAAGGAGGGTTTTGCATCATCTTCAAGAATAATATTGTGCATACAAAATGCGGGACTTATTCCCCGAATATCAGCTAAAGTCCATCCAATTGCCTTCTTCCGCTTTTTGAGCACCGCCAATGTGGCATATACCTGCATATTAGTAAGACAAGAGGAAAGAATAACTGGTAAAGTTGAATTAGGGCCTAAGAATTCATACCTGAGGTGTGGAGGCAATCGCTTCAACTCTAAAACCGGAGGTTCCTTAATTGAAGGCTTTGTTGGAGGGGTCTTTCTATTTTCAAGATCCAAAGAGAGTTTCCTAGGCTCATAAGAATAAGAGCCCATTCCATGTAAAGCATTCACGCACTCCACTCGGCCCTCATCATCATTGACATCAAGATTCAACAATACGGCCTCCAAAGGGTCCTCCACATTGATCATTGCACTAGTATCATCAATTATCACAGCCGTGACAAGATCCACAAATGAGCACACTTCGGTACAATTGGGTTGCTTCATTGACTTGCACACATGAAAAACGACCTTTTCGTCACCCACCCTGAAAGTGAGTTCCCCTGCTACCATATCTACTAGAGCCTTCCCCGTAGCAAGGAAAGGTCTCCCCAATATGATCGGAACCTCATAATCTACCTCACAGTCCAAGATCACAAAATCAGCTGGCAAGATAAATTTGTCCACCCAGACAAGCACATCGTCAACAATACCTAATGGTCTCTTCATTGATCTATCCGCCATTTGCAATCTCATAGAAGTTGGCCTTGGTGGCCCAATACCCAAAGTCTTCAAAACTGAGTAGGGCATCAAATTGATACTAGCCCCTATATCACATAAAGCTTTAGCAAAGTCTGCACTTCCAATAGTGCGGGATAGTGAAAGCATCGGGATCCTCCAACTTCGAAGACATTGAATGTACTATAGCACTAACTTGGTGGGTCATCTTGATAGTTTCATAGTCCATGGATCTTTTCTTCGTCACCAAATCTTTCATGAATTTAGCATAGCCAGGCATTTTCTCTAAAGCCTCCACCAAAGGCACATTAATGGATAAGCTCTTCATCATGTCAATGAACTTTTTGAACTGATTCTTATTTTTCTGCTTGGCTAGCCTCTGAGGATAAGTGGGAGGTGGCCTAGACAAGGGTGCCTTGGTTTTTGGCACAACCGACTCTGGTATGTCAATTACGTGTTCCCTAGACGGGTTCACGTCATTTTGTGTTTCCACCTCGGCATCTTGAATATCAATCCTCACTTCTTGATTCACATTTTCATCAACCACATTCTCAACCACCAAAGGAACTTCATCTTCTGGCAACTCAGCTTCATCACCCAAAACTTGCTTTTGTTTGGAGGCATTCACATCATTGCCTCGTCCACTCCTAGTAGTTACCGCCATAACATGATTGTTACCACCCTTTGGGTTAACTACCGTATCACTCGGTAGAGCCCCCTTAGGGCGAGTATTTAAAGACTGTGAGATTTGGCCTAGATGGACCTCCAAATTCCTGATTGAAGTGTTGTGAGAAGCCAATTGCGCATCGGAGTCAGCATTCTTTTTCATCATTTGTTCAAACATCATCTCAATTCTACCCATTTCATTGTTGGAAGAACAGGGACCCTGGGATGGAAAAGGCGGTGGGTTGATCGGTTGTTGGTGTGAGCACGTGATTTTTGCCCTATATGAATTACTCCCATAAAATTTAAAACAAAATAATTTCAGTATTTGCAATTTTGTGGATTTTGTGGCATTTTTGTTTGCATTTGTCTGTGCATATTTATTCTATTTGATTTACCAAAAATACAAAAAAAATACATTTGGCATGTGCATTTAGGGTTTAATTTTATATTTTTAGGATTAATTAGTATTTAAATTGCATTTAAAACAAAATATGAAGAAAATAACAAAAATAGTTCATTTTTGCATTTTTATTTGTTTTTATTGTGAATTGGTCACGAAATAGGATTTAAATAATTTTAGGAATTAATTAGCTTAACTTAGAAATATATTAGGTCTTTAGTTTTAGCATTTTTATAAGATCAGAAAAATAAAAAAATATATATATACAAAATGAAAACAAAGTAAATAAAGAAATAAAAGAGAAAAGCAAAAAGAAAGTAATTAAAATGAGGTTGTCTTAAGAAACACCCAAAATTGGGCCAAAATTAATTCATAGCCCAAAGCACCCCACGCCCAAACCACCCCACGCCCAAATCCCGTTCCCAATACCCGGTCAGGTCCAAAGAGGCGCCAAACGGCGCCGTTTGGCGTGAGGAAATCTGGACCACTCATCTCCCAAATCCAACGGCCCGTAATGGTTCTTAGATTTTTAATATAACTGTCCGAAAATTTCATTAACCCTAGAAACATTTTTCATCCTCCTCGTACACTTCCCCTGTAACACCACCACCGTCTCCGCCACCCTCCACCCTAACGCCGCCGGCCGGAAATCGCCGCCGCCGGCGGCGAAGCCCCAAATCGCCCCAAAATTTCACCCCTAAATCCTTTCCCTCTCCTCTTTCCAAATCCCCAAATCCCATCCCTCGAATCCTAACCGATTGTCCTAAATCTTGAATCGAAATTTTCCGGCCATGACTCAAAGTAACCCAATCACCACCAAATTAACACCGTATAATCGCCATGACATCCTCTATCAGACCCTCCAGGTCCCGTCCCTCGAACATGGCTGGAATTGCTCGAATGTTAGTTTAAGTTCTCCGGCCAAAACCCTAGTTGCACCAAATTACTTCAAAGTGATACCAAATCCCCGAGCCACCCTAATGCCCACACACATGGCTATTTTACAAGAATCCAACCGGAACTCGTGAAGTCTTGGATCTAGGGTTTTCAAAGCAAAATTCGGGTGATTGGATTTTCAAAAAAAAAACAATTTCCAAAATCGATCAAAAGGAAAAAATCAGTAAGTTTTCTTTATTTTTAATTGATCCTGGTATCATTTTTGATTTATTTTTCACGTGTTTTGCTTGTTTCTTGTTCTCAATCTTTATTCTTCTGTGTCGTTTAATTCGTGACTGATTCCTGATTGCCCATGATTTTACTTCATGTTCGTTAATTTGGTTTAGTTTTATTCATGGTTATTCATTTTTATTCTGTTTTCCTTTCCTTAGTAGTTAATAATCCTGTTCGTTTTCTTTTGATTGGTTAATAATGCTGATTAGTTAATTGATTAATTGATAGTCAGTAGGAATGTGAAATAGAAGTAATGTCTAGTTTTGTTTGACATTTGAGAATCCACCCCTATAGTTGGAAATTGTTTGGTTATAGCTGTAGTTTAGGTGTAAGTTCAGGGTAGTTCAGGTATTTAGAAATGCATAAGAATGATGTAGTTAAAACTAGAATTCTCCAG
>NW_017685061.1:6056-7068 GCF_001879085.1 Nicotiana attenuata | reverse complement strand
ATCTGGCCCAATTCCGGGCATTTTAATGTAAACCCAATTGTTTTCTTTTGTATTTTCTTTAATTGCTTTTGTATTTTATTTTCATATTTTTTATATATAAAAAAAAATGCTAAAAATAAACTAAAACAAATTGACTCTAACAATTATATTTCCTAATTAATTCCTAAAGAGAAATACAAACTAATGCCAAAATGCTAAAATGGACCCCCCTTTTTTTTGTTATTTTCTTAACATTTGTTCTAAAATCAATTAATGCTAAAAATATGAAATTAAAATCCTTCAATGCAAAAATGCACAGTTTTTTTTTTGTATTTTTCATATGGATTAAAATGCACAAACAAAAAAAAATGCAACAATTGCCAAAAAATGCCACAAAATTCACAAAATTTGTAAAAATGCTAGAAAAAATTGTTTTGTTTGAGATTTTGAAAATTATTACTTAGGGCAAAAATCACGTGCTCACACAAATCAAATTTGATCGGTTTTTAAAATTAAAAACCATAACCAAACCAAACCTAATAAGTATCGGGTTTTTTTTGGTCGGTTAGGTTTGATTTTCGGTTTGATTCGGTTTTTTGGGTTCTTATGAACACCCCTACATATACCAACGGGTGCAAAATTATTAGTTTGTATGAGTCCACCAGATAGTAGAGTACTTGGTCCTCTATGTTATTCTACTGAGAGTGTTAATAAAACTGTAAGTAAATGACACAAGGGATTTTTTACGTGGAAAAATCCCACACAAGGGGACAAAAACTACGACTTACACCTGTAGGCTTTCAACTTCACTAACTTATAAAATACCTATTACAAGCCACTTTGTAATGAGTCCATTACAAAGAATTCAACTCAACTAACTTGTATTACTTTTACCACAAGCCACTTTGTGACTCTTTAGTTACAAAGACTTTCACTAACTTGTGATGCTCTCACCACAAGACACTTTGTCACTCTACAGTTACAAAGGCTTTTGCTTTTGACTAAACCTAGTCACAACATAAACTCAAAAGAG
>NW_017685061.1:0-3589 GCF_001879085.1 Nicotiana attenuata | reverse complement strand
AGTATCGCTTGACTGCATCAGAGTTGATAGCCATTTCTACACATTTTCCTTCCACATCTGTCAAATATAATGCGCCATTGGACAACACTGTGGTTACAACAAATGGCCCCTGCCAGTTTGGGGCGAACTTCCCTTTTGCCTCAGCCCAATGAGGTAGGATACGTCTCAGCACCAACTGCCCTACTTCGAACTTCCGCAGACGCACCTTCTTGTTATATGCTCTTGCCATTCTCTGTTGGTATAACTGACCGTGACACACTGCTGCCAATCTCTTCTCATCAATCAAACTTAGTTGTTCCAGGCGGGCTTTAACCCATTCATCATCATCAATCTTTGCCTTAGCGATGATCCGGAGGGACTGGATTTCGACTTCTGCGGGGATTACTGCTTCGGTTCCATACACCAATGAATAGGGAGTCGCTCCTATTGAAGTACGGACAGTAGTGCGATAGCCTAACAAGGCAAAAGGTAGTTTTTCATGCCATTCCCTTGACCCTTCGACCATTTTCCGAAGTATTTTCTTGATATTCTTGTTAGCTGCTTTGACTGCCCCATTTGCTTTAGGGCGATATGGGGTAGAATTGCGGTGCATGATCTTAAACTGCTGACATGTCTCGGCCATCAAATGACTATTGAGATTGGCACCATTATCTGTGATGATTACCTTCGGGATCCCAAACCGGCATATGGTATTTGAATGTACGAAATCGACAACTGCCTTCTTAGTCACAGATTTGAAGGTTTTTGCCTCCACCCATTTAGTGAAATAATCAATAGCTACCAAAATGAATCTATGCCCATTTGATGCTGCTGGCTCAATCGGTCCAATAACATCCATTCCCCAGGCAACGAACGGCCATGGTGCCGACATGTATGCAATTCAGAGGGCGGAGAATGAATCAAATCTCCATGTATCTGACATTGATGACATTTGCGCACGAAACTGATGCAATCCCGTTCCATAGTAAGCCAATAATAACCTGCTCGGAGGATCTTCTTTGCCAATACATATCCACTCATATGAGGTCCGCAAACTCCCGCATGTACCTCAGCCATGATAACTGTAGCCTGTCTGGCATCTATGCATCTCAACAACCCCAGATCTGGAGTTCTCTTGTACAACACTCCTCCACTGAAGAAAAATCCGCTTGCCAAGCGTCGAACTGCTCTCTTTTGATCCTTTGTAGCCTGTGTCGGGTATACTCCCATCCAGAGATACTCTTTTATGTCATGGAACCATGGCTCACCATCAAATTCTTCCTCCACCACGTTACAATAGGCATGCTGATCTCGAACCTGAATATGCAACGGATCCACGTAAGCCTTGTCCGGATGATGCAACATTGATGCCAAGGTGGCCAAAGCGTCGGCAACCACATTGTGCATTCTTGGAATGTGTTTGAAATCTATTGATTGAAACCGTTGACGAAGTTCATGCAAACACTGCCGGTATGGTATGAGCTTCAAATCTCGTGTCTCCCACTCTCCCTGAATCTGGTGTACAAGAAGATCCGAGTCACCCATGACCAAGATTTCCTGGACACCCATGTCTATAGCCAATCTCAGTCCCAGGATACAGGCTTCGTACTCAGCCATGTTATTGGTGCAATAGAAACGAAGTTGAGCAGTGACAGGGTAGTGCTGCCCTGTCTCAGAAATCAGTACTGCTCCTATTCCGACACCCTTGGCATTGGCAGCTCCATCAAAGAACAGTTTCCATCCAGGCTTCTCGACCTGTTCTAATTCTTCAACATGCATTACCTCCTCGTACGGGAAGTATGTTTTCAAAGGCTCATATTCGTCATCAACGGGATTCTCAGCTAGATGATCGGCCAGTGCTTGTGCTTTCATGGTGGTCCGAGTCACGTAGACATTATCAAACTCCGTAAGTAGGATTTGCCATTTCGCCAGTCTCCTTGTGGGCTTGGGCTTTTGAAAAATATACTTCAATGGGTCCAACCGAGAGATGAGATAGGTAGTATATGCTGACAAGTAATATTTCAACTTTTGCGCTACCCAGGTTAAAGCACAACACGTCCTCTCGAGTTGAGTGTATTTTACCTCATATGATGTGAACTTCTTGCTGAGGTAATAAATCGCCTGCTCTTCCTTCCTGTGATGTCATGCTGCCCCAGTACAAAACCAAACGAATTGTCTAACACAGTCAGGTAAAGGATCAAGGGCCTTCCTGGCTCTGGCGGGACCAACACTGGTGGACTAGCCAAATACTTCTTGATCTTATCAAATGCTTCTTGACATTCGTCCGTCCATCTGACCGCAGCATCTTTCTTTAACAACTTGAAAATGGGTTCACAAGTAGTTGTAAGCTGGGCAATGAACCTGCTGATGTAATTCAACCTGCCAAGTAAACTCATCACATCTTTCTTGTTCCTTGGCGGTGGTAACCCTTGGATGGCTTTGATCTTAGACGGGTCTAATTCGATACCGTGCCGACTTACCACGAATCCCAATAACTTCCCCGATGGAACTCCAAACGCGCATTTTGCTGGATTAAGCTTGAGGTTGTACCTGCGGAGTCTCTGGAAGAATTTCCTCAAATCCATAACATGGTAACATTGTTTCCTCGACTTTATGATCACGTCGTCCACATAGACTTCGATTTCCTGATGTATCATGTCATGGAACATGGTAGTCATCGCCCTCATATACGTTGCCCCTGCGTTCTTCAACCCAAATGGCATGACCCTGTAACAGTACGTTCCCCAAGGTGTGATGAATGCTGTCTTTTCTGCATCCTCCTCATCCATCAAAATCTGGTGATAACCCGCATAACAATCCACGAAGGAAGCAATCTCATGTTTGGCACAATTGTCAATCAATATATGGATGTTTGGAAGTGGGAAGTTGTCTTTCGGGCTCGCCTTATTGAGATCACGGTAATCAACACACACTCTGGTCTTCCCATCCTTCTTTGGTACAGGCACCACATTAGCTAACCAGGTAGGATATCGAGTAACTCGTATGACCTTCGCCTCAAGCTGCTTGGTAACTTCTTCTTTGATTTTCACACTGATATCTGTTTTAAATTTCCTCAACTTCTGCTTGACAGGCGAGCATTCCGAATAGAACGGGCAATTTGTGGACCACCAGATCGGTACTTAAACCTGGCATGTCATCATACGACCATGCGAAAACGTCTTTGTATTCAAGCAACAATTTAATTATCTTCTCCCTGAGCGGGGCTTCCAAATGGACACTTATTTTTGTTTCCCGAACATTCTCCCGATCCCCTAGATTGATTGCCTCTATGTCATTCAAGTTAGGCTTGGGTTTTTCCTCGAATTGATTTAACTCTTTACTGATTTCTTCCAAAGCTTCCTCATCATCGTATTCCCCTCCGCCATCACACTCAATTTCCTGTATTACTATTTCACATTGATTATCAGAACTAGGCCGGAGACTCCTTATGCATGACACATCATTGAAACCAGCATAAAAGGGACTGTATAAAAGAGAAAAGAAGACAAAATAAAGACTATCAGGAAAGAAGAAAAGAGGAAATTGCATTTCATTATAATTGTAAGATAACAAGGTTTAACTCATCCAAATGGACGGAACATAGAAATCT
>NW_017685060.1:6449-7069 GCF_001879085.1 Nicotiana attenuata | reverse complement strand
ATGTTATAACATTCAAGTTTCCAGCACTCAAATACTCATGTCAGTTCAGTACTTAGATACTCATGCCAGTTCAGTACTCAGATACTCATGTCAATTCAGTAGTCAGATACTCATGCCAGTTTAATACTCAGATACTCATGTCAGTTCAATACTCAGATATTCAGGTCAGTTCAATACTCAACTACTCATTTCAGTCCAATACTTAGATATTCATGACAGCTTAGTACTCCGATATTGATGTTAGTTCAATTCTCAATTATTCGTGCCAGTTCAATATTCGAATATCGATGTTAGTTCTGTATTCATGTATCCATGGCAGACCAATATTCAGTCAATGCAGTAGTCATTAAGTTCAGCATATCAACAGTTCAGTAATCATGTATTCATTCAGTTTAGTATGCAAGTGTTAACAAAAAGTTCATGTTTGCCCCAGACTCATTTAAGGACCGGAGTTAGTAGAAGTTACAGTCAAGACAATCATTCGAGGACGAATAATCCCAAGGGGGAGATAATGTAACACCCGCACATTCGGATTAGGTATGAATGAGTTAAAAGAGTAGTAAGGTTATAATTTGGTACATATGAAGTCTATCGGGATTATTATGGTGTAACGACAGTAG
>NW_017685060.1:0-6076 GCF_001879085.1 Nicotiana attenuata | reverse complement strand
AGACGGGTTCTGGGTTGGATTGGGACCGGATTTGGGGAGGGATTGGCTTGGGGCTGGAATATGTGGCCCAAAAACCGGGTTTTATTAGGACTTCTAATTGTTTTGAATTTTCTTTCATTTTCTTTCCATTTCCATTTTTATATTTTTTGTTTTTGTTAAAAGCAAAATTAAAAAGAACAAAGACCTGAATTAAACTAATTAGTTTCCAAAAATCAACTAAATCCTAAAAGTAAACTTTTTTTTAAAATAAAAATTGAAATTAAAAATAAGAATGCAAAGAGGATCATTTTTTGTTATTTCTTCTATTTCTTGTGATGTTAATTAACTAGTGGAACTAAAAATATAAAATTGGGTCACAAATGCAAGTATGCTATTTTTTGTATTTTTTATGAATTATATCAATTAAAAATGCACAAAAAAATGCAAACAAACACAAAATCATGCAATTAATTCCCTAAAATTCAAATAATAAAAAGGAAAATCCTAATTTTATGAACTCTATAGGAATAATTCAAGCGAGGCAAAAATCACGTGCTCACAGACGCGTCGGTTGAGCTTTTTTTTTTTAAAATAAAGTTGCCCAGACAGCCGTCTAGGTTGTGTTGTATTCAAAAAAGCGCAAGAGGAGGGCTAGACCTGACCTCACAAAATACAACATCGGTGATGCAATCACCCCAAAAGAAGGACAAGAGGTTCATATATATACACCCTCCTTCCTAAGACCTATGAACAAAATTTACTAACAAAGAAATTAGATTTTTCATACTTTATCCTTATACTAGGAAGTTTCCATTTATCAAGAAGAAAGAGTCCTTTTGCATTGCTAGGCAAAATGATACACCCTTCTCTAATTTGTGGTTGTAGCCAATTTAGCAAGACAATCCGCTACCTGATTCCCCTCTCTGAAACAGTGCCTGACTATAGCTCTAGTTTGTTTAATAATGAGGGAGGCTCTGTCTATAACCTTTTTAATCTTCATGTTGTTAAGATTTCCATCCGTGAGCATATCCACTATGTCTTTGAGTCTAGTTCGATAGAGAAATTAGTGTACCCATTCTGACTACACCATTTCCCTCCAAACTCGGCTGCTTTAGCCTCTGCCATGGTATTATCTTCACAGCTGATAGGAATAGAAAAAGCCATATTAAGGTCCCCTTGACTGTTCCTGACCACCCCTCCAATGCCTGCCTTACCACTTTCTTTGCAAAAGCTTCCATCCGTATTAACTTTGACAGTGTCGGGTAGAGGAGACTCCCATGTAACTTGTATCCATTTCTGAGATGGTCTGAGTCTCTCAACCTTATCACATAATAGGGGCCATTCCATCTGAGTGTAGTCACCTGGTACCATGTTGGAGATAGCCGCTTTCAATGTCCATGTGATTTGGTGTCTCATCGAGTTCAGCTGAAACTTCTTATGTTTTCCATATCTGCAAGCATTTCTTTGTTTTCACAGTTCTCAACATATGATTGTGGGAGCTATCTGAAGCATTTGATTGTGCACTTTATTGTTGGCCGTTATCTCCCACCATCTTTTGAAGGTAGCAATAATAGGCTCATGCTGATGTTTGATTCCAAATGCATTTCCTATGTTGTTCCATATGAAGATGGCAGCTTCACTACTATTAAAGACATGTTGAACTGTTTCTACCTGCGTAGAAGAACAACAAGAATATCTGGAAATAATGTTAGTACCAAATCTACAAACATCATCAAAATGCAGTCTATTTTAGAAAAATTCTCCAAGAGATAAAGGACATTTTAAAGGGGAGAGAGTTATGCCAGATTTTGTTTATGAAGATATTCTTCTGTTTCTTGAATCTAATAGAATGCCATGCTTAGTTAGAACAAAATCTCCCATCATTAGAAGTAGTCCAAATAGGGAAATCATCCTTATTTGGGTCTCCTATATCCAGTTGAGCAATACTATCCATAATATGCAGGGGGAGAACATCGTTGAGTTTGACAATATTCCATTCTCCATTAATTATGAAGTCTTTCACCTTTGCTTTAGAAGATCTCCCACTACCTTGTAAGATGTTGGCCAATGCACCTTTACCTGTCCAGTTATCTCACAAAAAGCTACAATTACCTTTCTGTATTTCCCATCGAATGTTTTCCTCGGCTTTGTCTCTGATTTTGAGCATGTTTCTCCAAATATGAGAATCAGTGGGATTTAGCTTTGTGTTCACTGGATGGGCTCTTTTGCAATATTTATTCTTGAGAAAGTTGGCCCATAGGGAAGGATGAGTTCTGAATCTCCACCATCTTTTAATGCTAAGTGTATCTATGATATCCTCCATTTTTCTGACATCAGCTCCTCCCTCATCTTTGGGGAGACAAAGATTATTCCATGAAGACCAATGATATTTGTTTTGACCTTCATTTCTGCCCCAGAAGAAGTTTGCAAAGTGTTTCTCCATGAGCATAGTAATTCCTTTAGGAGGGTTCATAGCATATAGGATGTATGTGGGGAGGGATTGTAAGACATGTTTAATCAAAATCATTCTCCCTCCAGAGGACGTCATATTGGCTTGACATCCACTAAGTTTCTTGACCACCTTAGAGAGCATACCGTCAAAAAGATTGCTAGTCTTCCTCCCAAAATAAATGGGGCATCCCAGATAAGAGAAAGGGAAAGACTTATCTGTTGATACCCAATTTTTTCCTACCTATTTTTTATACTCAAAATATTCTCAAAATAGCATGTATAGGCATGCCCAAAAGTTTGGTATTTTTCCTTTAATTTTAAAGATTTTAGATCAATTTATTGTCTATTTTTACACTACAAAATCCAATAATTATTTTCAAACTAGCATTTTTGGTGAATAATTTATTTCATTCTCATATTTACACTAAGATATAATTAAGGTGATTTTTTGCATATTTTTTTAAATTTATTTGATATTTCTAAGCTAAAATTGAATAAAATTGCAATTATAGCCTATATTGCGATTAATAGCATTTTACAATTATAAAATTGCTCCCAGTATTTTTAGATTAACATTTATATATTATTAATTAATTCAGTGCTTTTAATTTATTTTTAAAATTATTTCAACTATTTTAATTAAATTAAAAGGGAAAATTGGCTATTTAATATATAGCCCATCTGCATTTCAATTATAGCCACATTACTGCCCCCAATTTAAACCCAATTTCAACCGGCCCAATTCCTAACATCAACCCAACCCCTGACCCAATTAAATTACCCGACCGGACCCCCCTTTTAAATCACAGCCGTTGATCTAAAAGATCAACGACCCAAACACACCCTTTCCTTTTTAATTTACCAACCCCCCCCTCCCCCAACCCTAATTCATTTTCTCCTAATCCGCCGCCCTTGAATCCCCTTCCTCTCCCATTCTCTCTGCAAACCCTAGTCGCCGCCACCCAAGCTAACCCTAATCCCTGCAATTCTCGCCGGTTTCCATGGCTTCTCAGGCCATGAAACCCTCATAGTCACCTCCTATCGCTCCTGTGTGCTTGGTATTCGAAGGTTTGAGGCTAGACCTTAAAGGTCTCCACCCAGACCTCCATCGACTTGAGGTTTCCGGCCATCTCCGGCCTGGCTCCGGCACATCTTGGCCTCCTGAGCCTGTTTCCAGTCTTATCCGACTTAGATCGGACGTTTTCGAAGCCTTTCTCATTCTAGGGTTCATCTGAAACCCTAGATGTCGAGGGTTTTCTCCGATTCTCTTCAGATCTGTCTGTATTCATGCTTTACTTTGAGTTTTTAAGAGGTTTCCCCAACTTTTCATTAAAATTTTTACTTTCAAAGTCACTTCTTTCTTATGGTTTCTGAAAAATGCTTAAATGTTTTTCCGACTTATCTTCTCCCTTTCTTGTGTATGTTTGTCTCTGCTATGTTCTTATGTTTCCTTTTTATTTTACTATGTTTGCCATATTTTGTTCTTCCTTCTACTGTGTTTCTATACTATGTTTCTATGCTATGTTTTCACATGCTATGTTCTACTACTTGCCTTCCACTATGACTTGATTATGCTTCACCTACTGTATTTTCCTACCATGTTCATTAAGCGTTCTTACTATGCCTGCTTAAGCATATTTTCCTCTACTGTTTCTTCTACTCTTATTGTGTTTCAAATTAATTCCCTTACTCTGTTTGCATTGAACATTCTACTATGTCTGCTTGTTTTCTCTTCTTTACATTTGATTCAAGTCGAAAACCCTAGGATTTGGGGTTTTTGGCGAGTTTGATTTTATGTGTTTGGACTAGGGTTCTATTTGAGCCCTGGACTCTCTCAAACTCACTTTTGGAATCCATGTACTGAGTTTGAATCCTTTTGTGTATGAATTCTTCTACACTAAGACTCTTCTGATTAGCATGACAATCCCTTTTATATGTGTGTTAAAATTTTTCTTCGAAAGGTTTTCCAACTTGTGTTCAAATCAGAATCCTTTTTGGGAGTTAATTGATTACTACTGATTCTTCTTAAGTAAAGCATCTCTTTACCTTTTTCTGACTTGGTTCATTCATACAAAATTTTCGACTCTTGATTGCTTGGCTGTCAATTGATTTCCTTTCCTTAATTTGCATGATCGTGTACTGTCAAAACCCTTTCCTTAAATAACTATTATGTATTTACCCTTCTTGCATTGCTTTGAAAAGTGTTTAATCATCCCCTTTCCTTATTTACCTTGCCGTTTGAAATCAGAATCCCTTAATTAAAGGGAAACCTTGTGTGATTGATTTTCAAACTATTTTCTTACCTATTTCTGCTTCTTTTCTGCACTATAAATACATGACACAATTCTAAATAACACACACACACACGATTAAGCATACAGAAATCACAACTCTCTTCTAAACCCATAC
This sequence comes from Nicotiana attenuata, assembly GCF_001879085.1. Lineage (NCBI taxonomy): Eukaryota > Viridiplantae > Streptophyta > Magnoliopsida > Solanales > Solanaceae > Nicotiana > Nicotiana attenuata. The sequence continues at coordinate 1,237 of NW_017685060.1, read as the reverse complement.
TCTTGTTTCTTGACTGCACTTTGGCTCTCATAAGCCTACTATTTCTCCTTACTTGCTTCTTTGAACTGGTATGCTCTAAGATTAATTTCAGCATCTCTCTAATGTGTTTATTTACAGTCCCTGTATCCATGCCTGCCTTCAATTCTCTGCAAAGTTAATTTTTAAGTATCTATAAGCTTTGCCTGTTCTTTCTTTGTTTCTTGCTGCTAGTATAAACAATTGCTCGCATACGCCCATTCCCCTATATGTGCTGAGTTAAGGTGTGGGGTGTTGATGATAGGCTATAATTGCATATTTTAGTCGCTTATTACACTCGAATTTACTGCACTTTAATTGAGTTTGCGCTTTAATCGCTAGTGTTTTGCACTAATTGTGTGTTTTATGCCTTGTAGGTGTGATTCCGAGCTATATAGATGTTATGGAATGAATTTAAGTGATTTTAAGCTTTGAAGTCTGAGTAAAAGCTCAAGGAATTAAGCCGGGATCGTGTTCGGGGGTCAAATTTGATAATTAAGTACGAACGAAGGCTTGAGGAGGCATATTGCGCACTGTCTAGTAAAATAGACATAACTTTTTGCTCAGAACTCCATTTGGGCTCCACAATATATGGTTGGAAAGCTAACTCAAAGAGCTACAACTTTAATGTTTTACGTTTTTCCAAATTCCAAACGGAACAGGGTGAAAAACCGCGGTTTTGCCGCAACCGCGGCAGAACCGCGGTGGAAGGCAGTTTCTGAAGAATGAAGAATCCGCGAGGGCGTTTGGCCGCGGTTCCACCGCGATCGCGGTGAAACCGCGGTGGGAAGCGTAAATTTCAGGGGCTAAAGTGTAAAACATGGGATTTTAAGTCCTAAACCCTATATAAAACAAAGGAGGCCGACCTAGAACAAGAGGAGGATCTATTTTGGACACAAATTAGACCTAAGGAGGCGGAGAGACACCACTTTAGGGTTAGACAACACCCTTGGAGGCAAGAACACATTGGGAGCAAGGCGGAGAATTCTTCTACGAGTTTTTCCTTCCTCTTCCTATTTTTCATTGTTGGTTATGACTTTTAGTATTGTAGTTTTACATACTATTATGAATAGCTAATTTGTTATCTAGAGTTTTGATAGAACCTTTTGTAGGGTAAATTCTTGTTATGTTTTTATATAATTGAGCCATAGCTTTTCTCTATTTGTTCAACTACGTTTTATATTCTGGTTTGATTTGAAGTAGCTCTCAATTAGCTGTGCCT
>NW_017685059.1:6211-7070 GCF_001879085.1 Nicotiana attenuata | reverse complement strand
TTTTAAAATAATTTCTCTAGTCCATTTAGTGTACTTATACTCTTAATCCTGATATAATTATTATTAGCTGTGTATGTCACTTGTTGTTTTGATTTATTAAAAGGCGAGATTCTTTCGTGAGTTAATAAGCCTGGTAAAATTGGATAACAATGATATACATTGACGAAGTAATAATTAGTTGATGTAATCCATGTCTCGGTTTTGAGATTGATGATACTCCTTTATGAAAGCTTATAAGTTTTCATGTGTAAACCCGGCCGGTGAATTTTGTATCCGACACATGAAATAAGTTAAGTGTAAGTCTAAAGGAAGTAATCAACAAATTAAATAGTCAGTAATTTAATTTGATTGATTAGTATCTGAATTTTAACATGGGGAGTTAAATAAGGTTTTATGGAAGAATTTCGAAATTGAACTAAGGAGTGCAATTACGAATTTTTAGTGGAATACTTCGTAATTTATTATGGTAGAAATTAATTTTAAATTTCGAAATTAATTCCATAATAGGAAGCTTTGTTAATTAAATTATGTGGTCCCTACTGTGGCTGAATAATAGGAAATAAAGTAAACCTTTCCTTGGTGGAAGAAGAAAACCTAACAGGTTTTGGAAAAGTGTTTTGACCTAAAAAACGCAGCTATATATATATGGTATATAGCTGGTCGTTTTTTGACACAGAGAAAAACACACGTTTTTCTTCCTTGAATTTCACCCACCCGAAGTTCTCTGTTTTTTTGGGTAACACAGTAGAAGACTGTGGAAGGTTGCTGAGGTCTTGCAATTCTGGAACTGGAGAAGGATATCGATTTGCTTTGTTCACGCTTCAAGAGGTAACTCGTATAATCTCCGTATGTGCTAATT
>NW_017685059.1:0-3401 GCF_001879085.1 Nicotiana attenuata | reverse complement strand
ATCTATCAGAATGTGGGATAACATCTCAATTGTCTGCACCTGGAACACCACAACAGAATGGTGTAGCTGAAAGGAGAAATAGGACTCTTATGGAAATGGTTAGATCAATGATGAGTTATTCCAGTTTGCCAGCGTCTTTTTGGGGACATGCCTTAGAAACAGCAAATTACATTCTGAATTTAGTTCCTTCAAAGTCAGTACCTTTGACCCCTACGGAATTGTGGACTGGGCGCAAGCCTAGTTTGCGGCATATTCGAGTTTGGGGTTGTCCGGCACATGTGCTAAAAAGGGAAACGGATAAATTGGAGGCAAGAACAGATGTATGCGTGTTTGTAGGCTATCCAAAAGGAATGAAAGGTGGTTTATTTTATTGTCCTCAAGAAAAGAAGGTAATTGTTAGCACAAATACCAAGTTTCTTGAAGAGGACTATTTGGTAAATCATGTTCCTAAAAGTAAAATCGTTTTACAGGAACTAAGCAAAGGAATGGAAACTCAGTCATCTGATAAACAAAACGACCATATACAAACCCCGAAGTCGATTTGACATACCATTGCATTTTAGTAGTGGGAGAAATGTCAATAGACTTAATGTCCCGCAAGAACAAGTGCCCGAAGTCATACTACCACAAAGTAGTGGGAGTTATGTAGAGCAAACTGCACAACAGGAAGAAGTCGTTGATATCCTTTTGGATAGCATGGAGACTCAGGTTCCTGATGAGATTGTGGTTCAACCACAGAATCAAAATGGTGTAGTTGCAAGTGATGTAGTGCGTAGTCGTAGTGGGAGAGTAATAAGACAGCCAGTTCGTTATACGCTCTTGGGAGAATCATATGATAGGATCCCTGAGGAGCATACTTCCGAACCTGTCAATTACAACCAAGCACTACATGATAAAGATGTCGATAAGTGGGTTGCCGCTATGAAATCAGAGATGGGGTCAATGTACTCTAATCAAGTCTGGGATCTTGTAGAACCACCTGATGGGGTTAAACCCATTGGATGCAAGTGGATCTATAAGAAAAAGAGAGGTGTAGACGGAAAAGTGCAAACTTTTAAAGCAAGGCTTGTAGCGAAAGGGTTCACTCAGAAAGAAGGGATCGATTATGAGGAAACCTTCTCGCCAGTAGCCATGCTTAAGTCTATAAGGATTCTCTTATCCATTGCTACTCATTATGATTATGAGATTTGGCAAATGGATGTCAAGACATCCTTTCTTAATGGAAGTCCTGATGAGTGCATCTATATGATGCAACCAGACGGTTTCGTGGAAAGTGGCAAGGAACACATGTTGTGTAAACTTAAAAGGTCCATTTATGGACTGAAATAGGCATCTAGGGCATGGAAAACTTGTTTCGACAAGGCGATTAAAACATTTGGTTTTGATCAGTGTCTCAACGAGTCTTGTGTATACAAAAAGTGGGATGGGGACAAAGTTGCATTTTTGATCTTATATGTTGATGACATATTGCTCATAGGAAATAATGTGGGCATGTTGATTCAGTTAAGCAGTGGTTGTCTACACATTTTGATATGAAAGATTTGGGAGAAGCGGCTCGTATCCTTGGGATCAAACTCTTGCGAGATCGCAAGAAAAGGATATTAGGCTTGTCCCAAAGTCTTTATATTGATACAATACTCTCCAGGTTTAGCATGCATGATTCCAAGAAAGGATTTCTTCCTTTCAGACATGGAATTTCCCTATATAAAGATCAGTCTCCTAAGACTGATGAAGAGATAGAAAAGATGAAGGCAGTCCCTTATGCATCAGCTGTGGGGAGCCTCATGTATGCTATGTTATGCACTAGGCCTGATATCTGCTTTGCCGTTGGCGTTGTTAGCAGATTTCAGTCTAATCCTGGGAAAGAGCATTGGACGACGGTTAAACATATAATCAAGTACCTGAAAAGGACTAGGGATTACATGTTGATCTACCATTCGGATGACCTTGTACCTATTGGGTATACTGATTCGGATTTCCAATCAGACAGAGATTCTAGAAAGTCTACCTCAGGTAATGTGTTTACTCTTGGAGGTGGAGCCATAAGTTGGAGGAGTATCAAGCAAACTTGTGTTGCTGATTCCACCATGGAGCAGAATATGTGGCAGCTTCTGAGGCAGCCAAAGAGGCAGTTTGGCTCGGTAACTTCCTGAGAGACTTGGGCGTGGTTCCCTCGATTCAAGCGCCAATTACACTTTATTGTGATAATAGTGGTGCGGTTGCAAATTCAAAGGAGCCACGAAGCCATAAAAGGGCAAAACACATTGAGCGTAAATATCATTTAATTCGTGATATAGTGCAAAGAGGGGATGTAGTGGTCACCAAGATTGCGTCAGAGAACAACTTGGCGGATCCGTTTACTAAAAGCTTACCACAGAAGACTTTTGATAAGCATGTAGAAGATTGTTAGAATATACTATAAGCCATACGCATCCTGCCACGGTCTTACCGTGGTTACGCCAGGACCGCGGCCAAAGTGGCCATCAGAATCTGCAGCAGTGTTCTGCCGCGGTCCTACCGCGATTACGCCAGGACCGCGGCCAGAGTGGCCTTCAGAATCTGCAGCAGTGTTCTGAAGGCCAATTATTTTCTTGTTTAAATTCCATAAAGTTTCCTTTTAAATAGATCATGTATTGGTTTGTGTGTCCATTGCTTACATAGTAGATGATTTAGTGTATAGAGTTTAGCTTATACACAGAAGATTAAATTATCGGTTCTTGTAAGACATAAAAGTTAATGTTCACAATCTAATGATGGAATTGGACAAATCATCGGAATGGTTGTAGTACAAGATTAAATGTAATTTATCTTGATTATGGGAATAGGTCTAATTCCAACTTCTTGTGCTAATACATTTTGTATGTATTGAACGGATCAAGTAGAGATAAGTATTTTATACTGAATTTTTAAAATAATTTCTCTAGTCCATTTAGTGTACTTATACTCTTAATCCTGATATAATTATTATTAGCTGTGTATGTCACTTGTTGTTTTGATTTATTAAAAGGCGAGATTCTTTCGTGAGTTAATAAGCCTGGTAAATTGGATAACAATGATATACATTGGCGAAGTAATAATTAGTTGATGGAATCCATGTCTCGGTTTTGAGATTGATGATACTCCTTTATGAAAGCTTATAAGTTTTCATGTGTAAACCCGGCCGGTGGATTTTGTATCCGACACATGAAATAAGTTAAGTGTAAGTCTAAAGGAAGTAATCAACAAATTAAATAGTCAGTAATTTAATTTGATTGATTAGTATCTGAATTTTAACATGGGGAGTTAAATAAAGTTTTATGGAAGAATTTCGAAATTGAACTAAGGAGTGCAATTACGAATTTTTAGTGGAATACTTCGTAATTTATTATGGTAGAAATTAATTTCAAATTTCGAAATTAATT
>NW_017685058.1:0-7070 GCF_001879085.1 Nicotiana attenuata | reverse complement strand
ATATTTTATATAATTTATTTGGTATTTTTAAAGCTAAATTGCTATAATTGCAATTATAGCCTATTTTTCGATTAATAGTATTTTATAATTACAAAATCACTTTATTACTCAATTTAGTGCTTTTAATTGGTTTTTAAGAACTATTTTAACTATTTTTATTAAAATAATAGGGAAGAAATGGCTGTTAAACATTTAGCCTCGTTCATTTCAATTATAACCCCTTTACATTCCAATTTTAACCACAAATTGAACCCCCAAAACCCCCGACCCAGTCCTCAAATCACCCGACCCATACCCAATTTAATGACCCGGTCCAGCTTTAATCTAATATGAGACGTTAATCAAATGAGATCAACGGCCCAGGTTTTATTTCCAAAATTAAATTCAACAACCCCCCCCCCCCAAACTCCTCATTTCAGAGACGGTCTCTCTCTCTCTCTCTACACTGACTCTTGCTCTCCCTTCTCTCTAGAACCTTCTGGTTCTCTCGTTCATCTCCGATGAATCGACCGCCTCTCCGGCCACCTCCAGCCTCACTTCTCTCGACCACCAGCCACCGTGAAACCTTGTCTTGTTGATTCCCTCTATCTTCGAGACTCCAGAAGCCTTCACCATGCAAGATGGTCATCGGAAGCTCTGCTTGGTCTGTCTCCGATCTTTCTCCGATGGTTTATGGTTCGATGGTGCTGCGAGCATCATTATTAACGAGTTTCACAGCCAGGTTCCTTACCTCTCACTGGTTTGTTACGAAACCCTAACCCTATTTTCTTCAATTTATTTTAGATCTACTCTAGATCTACAGTATTACGAAGTTTTCCTACGTTTCTTTTCTCTGAAAAAGCCTCATCTTTAAGCGATCGTTCAATTTTAAAATTAGGGTTTCTTAACCCATTTTCAAAAAATGGTTTTACTTCTAGTTTAGTGATTTCTACTACATTCTGAACGATCCTCTTATGTTTGCATTGCTATCTGAGTTACTAGGCTGGAAAGCCCTAATTCTTTCTAGCCCGTTTTGACTATGTGTGTGTTTGTTTCTTGTGTTCATGTATCCTCTGTGATTCTCGTTGTTAGGGGTCTTAATCCTCTACTGTTCTATGACCCCCTGTTTAGGGCTTCTCTGANACTAGATTGAATTCTGCCTTATTTATGTGCGATATATATCTTCCTTGTTTAAAACATTCTGTATTTGGCCTTTATTATATGCCACATGAAGTTACTGCTTTAATTAGGTTAAAATCAGTCTATGAGCTGATTCCTTTTCCTTATTTAGCTATGATTGTACCGTTTGAACTTGATTCCCTAATTAGAGGAGTTTGTGTCTTTAATTGATGCTGATTGATTATTGTTTCCATAATTATGTAAAAACTAGTACTCCTTACCTTATTTTTCTTACTCGTTTTCAGCATTATAAATACTCTATTCTCTTTTGCATAACACACGAAAATATCACTAAGCCATACACAAACACATACACACAGAGCATACTGATATCATTCTGAGTTCTCTCTTACTCTCATACATATTCTCTTTGCTTCTCGTATTAGTTACTGATCACTCAGTCGGCTGAAAGCCAAGACTGAGTAATTACTATTGCTCTCTTGCATCTGCATACTATTGTCCTACTACTCTGCCTCTCTGCACCTTGTTGTTCTACTCTCACTCTTGACTGGTATGTTTCTAGTTTAATTTTATAGTATTCCAAAACAACATGTTTCAGTTCATGTTAAGATTCTTGTCATTCCTTTTGTGTTTTCACTTATGGTTCTATTTTTACCATGTAATTAGCATGTCTTTGTGATTTCCCTTTCCCTTTAGTCTAATATGTCTCTTGCTTCCCCCTTGTGTGATCCACTATGACTTTGATTGATTCCTATGAAGCTAGCATACTTGTTTTGTCTATGTGCTTAGCTTTCCTCTTATTTCAGCATGACCAATGTTTTCTTATGTGTTTTCATCCTCTGCCTAACATCTACCCTTACAAACTTGTACCCCCTCCACCTAAGTGTTATATGATCTAATGTGTGACTCTGTCTGACACTTAATGCTGTTGGACTTTGGCATGAACACTACGTGATAACTATGCTGTAACTTTAGTTCAAGGGCTAATTGTGTATAAGTTTACTTCTGCCATGTGATTTATATGTCCCCCAGTCCCTATCCCTACTTGTGTTTGCCTCCTGAACTCTGCATATCTTCTAAGTTGTGGTTGTCCTATTTTTTTTATAAAACAAACTCCCAGTCGTTCTCTGAAACTATTTTCTTCAAAAACTGGCATTTCAAACCCAACTTTTTTTAATTCTATCACACTCTCACCACTCCTAGAGTTTAGGTCCTACCCCCTTTGTGTAAGCATTGCCTTGGGCACCTTTGAGTACCCATTGAACTTTGATGCACAAGGCTAGTAATCCCTCACTGCACTTGTTCAAACATCTTGTAATATTTGGGTGCTGGTATTGGCCAAGGACCCCCATTGGGCCCTTAGGGAGCTTTGCCGCACCCAAACCATGGTCAAGGCTGTGAAACTCGAAAGAAGTGAGGTTGGAATATTAGGCCTGGTTGAAGGCTCCCAATAGAGTAGCTTCTTATTTATTTATTTTTCATTATGTAATTCAGCTATCATGGTTTGTAATAATTTGTAAACAAATGATTGGGTTATAGTGAAATTGGGAGGACTATGCATGCTTAGTTTAATTAATGGGTAGAAAACATGTCTATAGGGCTTTACTCACCAATTTGTGCAATAGAAGCCATGTGTAGGACATGCATCTCACACCTAGATATCCGCCTTAAGCTCTTTGCTTTCAGATTGTTATACTCACTTTGTGATCAGTTAGTAATCAACAAATAACTGTTAAAAACTACTACTGCATTTAGAGACCATGCCTTAGGAGCTTTATGTGCATTAGATATCATGTTATTTAGGGTTGCAATTGCTGATCGCCTCGCTGGCGGTTTAATTTAACAACACAAGTTTGGTTGACTGCGTCTTCTCTTTAAAATCGGAGTCAATAAGGCAATACATACATCGCCTAGGCAAGCTTTAGGCCCAATAATAATAAAGATGATTGATTTTGTTTTATTAGTTTCAAGCTGCTCAACCTTTTAACTTTCCCTACTCTTTAATCCGTCTCTCTGAAGTCCACTCTTCTACTGAAAATCTCTTTATCTGGAAACCTGTTTCGTATTTATATGCTCTCACTAATTTCCTGATTCGTGCTCTATTAAGCGTTTAAATTACTGGTACCTTTCGGCCCAGGATCATCTTATTTTTATATTTGTTTACTTAAACTATTTTCAAATCCTTTTTTTTAACGATGTTTTAACAGTTCCCTCATCTTTACTTACTCAACTGTTTTCTTAGTTGTATTTCTGCAAGTCAAACACTCCTTGGATCACTCAGTTGTGGTTAAACCATCTGCTAAAACTGATCTTTAAACTCGCGTCCTTTTAAGACCTTAAATGTGTTTGAGACGTGCTAATTACATGTTTACCTGTAAGGGATCTGTGAGCCTCTTATTTGCCTTTGTGTGGTTCCTTTATGTGTAGTCCTACTTGTTATGTATGTCGCCTAACATTTTTTCCTTTAAACCTAAGGGTTCAGCCTAGACCTTACCTTGTAGGAATAGTGGTCCTAAATACCCTCTAGGACTTATAGGACGGGACGGGTAATAGCACGCAATAAGCATTCGTGACCAATACACACGTTTAAATAACCTTTACAGGGTGGGAAGGGTAGAATATGGAGATGATGACGGATGCCCTAATATCACGTGCGACCCCTCTTTGAGGAGTGATTGCTGGGTATTGCATTGAAGTGATCCATATTAATCATAAACCTAGGACCCCTTTTCCTTTGTTTGTCTTTGTTTGCTCTCTTTAGAATTGTTTAGACCTTTCAAATCTCTGCTCTCTTTCTACTTACTTTCATAAGTTTCAATTTAATTGCAAGTCCTTATTTGAGCCTTGATTGATTATTTGTGTAAAGTCACAACATAGCATGTCCGGGAACCACACTAGTGGATCTTGAGGGGTGCGTAACACCTTCCCCTCGACATAACTTATAGCCCTTACCCGCACTCTGGTTTTCAAATTCAAAACCCTTAGTGTCCTAATGCATTTAATCATCAGGTGGCGACTCTTCAAATCCAAAAAACCAATTCCCAAACGGGAATAGAGTTGTCCTCTCGAATGTCGTAAACTCGATTTCGCTTTTAGAAAAAAAGGGGGCGTTGACAATTATACTGTTATTGATTATATGGCGGGATCGGGATGCGCGCTGCATCACTTGATTGTTTATATAGTCGTATTCTGCTGAGGTTCATTATTTTGGTGTTGAAACTCCCTTAAGGATTGGTTATAGCTGAGTATTGGTAGAACGACTGGGTTCCATATTTACTTAATGCAAGTTACTGTTATATTTCATTCGGTATTTCTTTTTTGTTTTAGTATAAACTGTTGCAGGTTATATATGCTGTTATGCCCCGTCGCAGCCTCGTCACTACTTCGTCGAGGTTAGGCTCGGCACTTACCCATACATGGGGTCGGTTAAAGTGATACTGCACTCTGCACTTTCTGTGCAGATTTCGGAGCTAGTGGCTGATCGAGAGGTTGGATGCTGTCACTGCCTTTAAGAGACCCAAGGTAGTCCTACAGGCGTCCACAGGCCCTGGCGTCCGCTCCTATCCTTACTTCGTTTCTGTTTTACTCTCTCCGAGATAGATGTATTTTTCTTTCAAACCATTACTTGTAGTATTCGTAGACTATTTGTGAGTTGTGACACCAGTTTCTGGGTGGTATCTATTTCTACGTTCGTTATTAGTATACGAGTAATTTGTTAAATCATGTACTTTCGCTTTTATTTCCGCTGATTTAGATCTTGTTAAATTTTAATTGTAAAATGATAAAGGAAAAAGATGTAATATTTTATAATGTTGGCTTGCCTAGCGAGTGCAATGTTAGGCGCCATCACAGTCCCGAAGGTGGGAAATTAGAGTCGTGACAAGTTGGTATCAGAGCTCCAGGTTGCCTAGGTCTTACAATTCACGAACAAGCTTTGTAGAGTCTGAGGGATCGGTACAGAGACGTCCGTGCTTATCCCCAGAGGCTATAAAGTTAGGAACAATTTCACTTCTATTCATCTCGGCCGTGCGGTTTGATCTCTCAATGCTAATTGAACTTCTACTCTATTCTTTCATAGATGGCGAGAACATGTACCGCTTCATCAGCTGATCAGCAGCCCGAGCCCTAGTGGCAGCTCCTGCGAGGGGCACAGGACGAGGCCGAGGCGGTGCTAGAGGCAGAGGCGGGCTCAGCCCGGAGCTCGAGCAGTAGCACCAGCGGTGGAGCTTTAGGTTGAGTTTGATGTTGAGTTTCTGGCCCAGATCGTACCAGCGGGTCCAGCACAGGTTCTAGAGGGGTTCATCGGTCTGGTGCTTCAGCATGTTTTGGTCCGTCTAGTTGGCCTTATGGAGAGTGTTACCAAGGCTGACATACTTCCGGTAGCACAAACTAACTCTCGGGCTGGGGGAGGAGCACATACTCCCGCTACTCACACTCTGGAGCAGATGGCTCCCCAGTTTCAGACTCCAGCAGCTCTGCCAGTTAGGGTAGTCTCGCGGGTGTTATAGCACAGACCGGTGATGGTGCAACTATGTCTTCTGATGCCTTGTGGAGATTGGACAGGTTCACCCAGCTTTTCACTACTACTTATAGCGGTACATCTTCGAAGGATCCCTAGGACTATTTGGACAGTTGCCATGAGGTTCTACGGAATATAGGGATAGTGGAGACCAATGGGGTTGACTTTGCTGCTTTCCGTCTTTCAGGTTCCGCCAAGAAATGGTGAAGAGATTATTGTTTGGCCAGACCAGCTGGTTCACCAGCTCTCACTTGGGACCAGTTCTCGCAGCTATTCTTGGAGAAGTTTCTTCCTGTCACTTAGAGAGAGGACTATCGGAGGCAGTTTGAGTGCTTTCAGCAGGGTTCTATGACCGTCACTCAGTACGAGACCAGATTTGTAGACTTGGCCTGTCATGCTCTTCTTATACTTCCCACCGAGAGAGAGAGGGTGAGGAGGTTTATTGAGGGACTTGCTCAGCCTATCAGATTGCAGACGACTAAGGAGACAGGGAGTGAGATTTCTTTTCAGGATGCAGCCAATGTGGCCAGACGAGTTGAGATGGTTTTAGCTCAGGGGAGTGGTCGGGGGTCTGACAAGAAGCCTCATCACTCCAGTGGATTCAGTGGGATCTCATCTGGAGGTCGAGGTACTTTTGGTAGAGGCCATATTTTTCAGCGCTTCAAACTTCCCATGGAGCTTCAGGGGGTCGTGGTCCTTATTTACCTCCTTCAGGACATCCAGCTTATAGTGCCCCGCCTGCTCCTATTAGAGAACCTCCTCTTCAGAGCTATTATTGCGGTCAACCAGCCCACTAGGGTCATTATCAGTTTCCCCAGCAGCAGTATTCAGATGGATGTTTAGAGAGTGGTGAGTATGGGCATATCCGGAGGACTTGTACAAGATTAGTGGGTGTTCAGTCGCAGCAGTAGAGTTCTCGTGCTATGGTTCCAGCACCCCCTCCCCAGCCAGTTAGAGGTGGGGGTCAGTGAGCCAGATGTAGGGGTCAGCCCGATAGAGGTGGAGGTCAGGCCATTAGAGGTAGAGGCCAGGCCGCTAGAGGTGGAGGCCAGCCAGCAGGAGGTCATCCCAGGGATATGGTTCAGGGTGGTGGGGCCCAGCCCCGATGTTATGCTATTCCAGCTAAGCTTGAGGCTGAGTCCTCCGATGCAGTTATAACAGGCACGGTTTCAGTTTGTAGTAGAGATGTTTCAGTTCTATTAGATCCAGGGTCAACATACTCCTATGTGTCATCTTATTTTGCTCCATATTTGGTTGTTCCTAGTGATTCTTTGAGTGCTCCCGTGTATGTGTCCATGCTAATAGGGGATTCTACTTTTGTAGATCATGTTTATAATTTGTGTGTGGTTGCTATTGGGGGTCTTGAGACTAGTGTAGATCTCCTACTTTTCGATATGGTGGATTTCGATGTCAGTTTTGGGGATGGATTTGG
>NW_017685057.1:4533-7071 GCF_001879085.1 Nicotiana attenuata | reverse complement strand
GTACAAAAGATAGCTACAAAGTTGGTTTGTTGTAGCAAAAGAATAAACTCATTAGCTACAAATATAAATTTTTGGTGGCAAAAGTCTTATCAATATAGCCACATCATAAAAATTTTTGTAGCAGTATATACTATAGCTTAGTCATGAAACAGTAAAGTTTGTAGCTAACTTTTAGTTACGCTACATTTTGCTACGGATGCTACGGAAAAAAATATTGAAGCTAAAGTGTTTAGCCACGGAAATTTTTATATTTAGCTACGATATACTTCGTTGCTATACATGTATTATGTTGTAGTGTATGTGTCGTCCTATTTTGCACCATACTTGGTCATGCCTAGTGATGCTTTGAGTATTCCTGTCTATGTATCTACACCGGTGGGTGATTCGATAGTGGTCGACCGAGTGCATCGTTCCTGCGTAGTAGTGTTTGAGGGTCTTGAGACCCGTGTTGATTTGTTGCTCTTAGACATGGTGGATTTCGACGTTATATTAGGGATGGATTGGTTGTCCCCGTATCATGCTATCTTGGATTGTCACGCCAAGACCGTGACCTTGACTTTGCCAGATTTGCCCCGCTTGGAGTGGAGAGGGACCCCAGGGCATACCACCCGCAGAGTTATTTCATATGTGAAGGCTCGACGCATGGTCGAGAAGGGGGTGTTTAGCTTATCTGGCGTATGTTCGCGATTCCAGCACAGAGGTCCCTTCTATTGATTTTGTTCCTATTGTTCGGGAGTTCCCCGAGGTTTTCCCTTTAGACCTGCTGGGTATGCCGCCCGACAGGGATATTGATTTCTGTATTGATCTTGCTCCGGGCACGCAGCCCATTTCTATCCCGCCGTATCGCATGGCCCCGCCAGAGTTGAAGGAGTTAAAGGACCAGCTGCAGGATTTGCTTGAGAAGGGTTTTATCAAACCTAGTGTTTCTCCTTGGGGTGCGCCGGTGCTATTTGTGAAGAAAAAGGATGGTTCGATGAGTATGTGCATTGATTACCGGCAATTGAACAAAGTGGCGATTAAGGACAAGTATCCACTGCCGAGGATTGACGATTTGTTCGACCAGCTACAGGGTGCAAAGGTGTTTTCAAAGATAGATTTAAGATCCTGGCTACCATCAGCTGAGGATTTGGACATCTGACGTCCCTAAGACAGCATTCCGCACTCGGTATGGGCATTATGAGTTCCTGATCATGTCATTTGGGTTGACCAATGCCCCAGCAACATTTATGGAGTTGATGAACCGAGTGTTCAGGCCTTATTTGGACTTGTTCGTGATAGTCTTTATTGATGATATCCCGGTATACTCCCGCAGCCAGGAGGAGCACGAGCAGCATCTCAGAGTGGTTCTTCAGACTCTGAAGGATAGTCAGCTATACGCTAAGTTTTCGAAGTGTGAGTTCTGGTTGAGTTCGGTTGCATTTCAGGGTCACGTCGTATCAGCAGAGGGTATTCAGGTGGACCCGAAGAAGATTGAGGCAGTCAAGAACTGGCCTCGACCAGCATCAGCTTCAGAGATTCGGAGTTTCTTGGGGTTAGCAGGCTACTACCGTCGGTTCGTGGAGGGGTTTTCATCTATTGCAGCCCCGATGACCAGATTGACCCAGAAGGGTGCCTAGTTCAGATGGTCAGATGAGTGTGAGGCGAGCTTCAGAAGCTCAAGACAGCTCTCACTACAGCACCGGTATTGGTTTTGCCCACAGGTTCAGGGCCTTATACAGTCTATTGTGATGCTTTCCGTATTGGGCTTGGTGTAGTATTGATGCAGGATGGCAGAGTCATTGCCTATGCTTCAAGGCAGTTGAAGATCCACGAGAAGAATTATCCGGTTCATGATCTAGAGTTGGCAGCCATTGTTCATGCTTTGAAGATTTGGAGGCATTACCTGTATGGTGTGACGTGTGAGGTGTACACTGATCACAAGAGTCTTCAGTACTTGTTCAAGTAGAAGGAGTTGAACTTGAGGCAGAGGAGGTGGTTGGAGTTATTGAAAGATTATGATGTTACTATTTTGTATCACCCGGGGAGAGCCAATGTGGTGGCCGATGCATTGAGTAGGAAGTCCGCCAGCATGGGTAGTCTTGCTTATATTCCGGTCGGCCAGAGACCACTTGCTTTGGATATTCAGGCCTTGGCCAATCGATTTGTGAGGTTGGATATTTCTGAGCCTAGTAGAGTGTTAGCTTGCACGGTCGCTCGTTCTTCATTATTGGAGCGTATCCGTGATCGGCAGTTTGATGACCCCTATTTGTGTGTCCTGAGAGACACGGTGCAGCGTGGAGGTGCCACGAAGGTGACCTTAGATGATGATGGTGTTTTGAGATTGCAGGGGCGAGTTTGTGTGCCCAATGTCGATGGGATTCGAGAGTTGATCTTAGCGGAGGCCCATAGTTCTCGGTATTCTATTCACCCGGGCGCCGCGAAGATGTATCAGGATCTGAGGCAGCATTATTGGTGGCGTAGGATAAAGAGGATATTGTGCATATGTGGCTCGATGTTGAACTGTCAGCAGGTTAAGTATGAGCATCAGAGGCCTGGTGG